>NW_026967550.1:600000-862695 GCF_028390025.1 Pseudophryne corroboree
AGTGTTATTAGCACAGCCGGTACTGAGTATAACTGCTCTGTATGTGTATGTCACATGGTGTAGCAGTAATATGGATAATGTAGTGTTAGTGACACAGTCGGTACTGAGTATAACTGCTCTGTATGTGTATGTCACATGGTGTAGCTGTAATATGGATAATGTAGCGTTAGTGACACAGCCGGTACTGAGTATAACTGCTCTGTATGTATATGTCACATGGTGTAGCAGTAATATGGATAATGTAGCGTTAGTGACACAGCTGGTACTGAGTATAACTGCTCTGTATGTGTATGTCACATGGTGTAGCAGTAATATGGATAATGTAGTGTTAGTGACACAGCCGGTACTGAGTATAACTGCTCTGTATGTGTATGTCACATGGTGTAGCAGTAATATGGATAATGTAGTGTTAGTGACACAGCCGGTACTGAGTATAACTGCTCTGTATGTGTATGTCACATGGTGTAGCAGTAATATGGATAATGTAGTGTTATTAGCACAGCCGGTACTGAGTATAACTGCTCTGTATGTGTATGTCACATGGTGTAGCAGTAATATGGATAATGTAGTGTTAGTGGCACAGCCGGTACTGAGTATAACTGCTCTGTATGTGTATGTCACATGGTGTAGCAGTAATATGGATAATGTAGCATTAGTGACACAGCCGGTACTGAGTATAACTGCTCTGTATGTGTATGTCACATGGTGTAGCAGTAATATGGATAATGTAGCGTTAGTGACACAGCCGGTACTGAGTATAACTGCTCTGTATGTGTATGTCACATGGTGTAGCAGTAATATGGATAATGTAGTGTTAGTGACACATCCGGTACTGAGTATAACTGCTCTGTATGTGTATGTCACATGGTGTAGCAGTAATATGGATAATGTAGTGTTAGTGACACAGCCGGTACTGAGTATAACTGCTCTGTATGTGTATGTCACATGGTGTAGCAGTAATATGGATAATGTAGTGTTATTAGCACAGCCGGTACTGAGTATAACTGCTCTGTATGTGTATGTCACATGGTGTAGCAGTAATATGGATAATGTAGTGTTAGTGGCACAGCCGGTACTGAGTATAACTGCTCTGTATGTGTATGTCACATGGTGTAGCAGTAATATGGATAATGTAACGTTAGTGACACAGCCAGTACTGAGTATAACTGCTCTGTATGTGTATGTCACATGGTGTAGCAGTAATATGGATAATGTAGCGTTAGTGACACAGCCGGTACTGAGTATATCTGCTCTGTATGTGTATGTCACATGGTGTAGCAGTAATATGGATAATGTAGCGTTAGTGACACAGCCGGTACTGAGTATAACTGCTCTGTATGTGTATGTCACATGGTGTAGCAGTAATATGGATAATGTAGTGTTAGTGACACAGCCGGTACTGAGTATAACTGCTCTGTATGTGTATATCACATGGCGTAGCAGTAATATGGATAATGTAGCGTTAGTGACACAGCCGGTACTGAGTATAACTGCTCTGTATGTATATGTCACATGGTGTAGCAGTAATATGGATAATGTAGTGTTAGTGACACAGCCGGTACTGAGTATAACTGCTCTGTATGTGTATGTCACATGATGTAGCAGTAATATGTATAATGTAGCGTTATTAGCACAGCCGGTACTGAGTATAACTGCTCTGTATGTGTATGTCACATGGTGTAGCAGTAATATGGATAATGTAGTGTTAGTGGCACAGCCGGTACTGAGTATAACTGCTCTGTATGTGTATGTCACATGGTGTAGCAGTAATATGGATAATGTAATGTTAGTGGCACAGCCGGTACTGAGTATAACTGCTCTGTATGTGTATGTCACATGGTGTAGCAGTAATATGGATAATGTAGCGTTAGTGACACAGCCGGTATTGAGTATAACTGCTCTGTATGTGTATGTCACATGGTGTAGCAGTAATATGGATAATGTAGCGTTAGTGACACAGCCGGTATTGAGTATAACTGCTCTGTATGTGTATGTCACATGATGTAGCAGTAATATGGATAATGTAGCATTAGTGGCACAGCCGGTACTGAGTATAACTGCTCTGTATGTGTATGTCACATGGTGTAGCAGTAATATGGATAATGTAGCGTTAGTGGCACAGCCGGTACTGAGTATAACTGCTCTGTATGTGTATGTCACATGGTGTAGTAGTAATATGGATAATGTAGTGTTAGTAATACAGCCGGTACTGAGTATAACTGCTCTGTATGTGTATGTCACATGGTGTAGCAGTAATATGGATAATGTAGTGTTAGTGACACAGCCGGTACTGAGTATAACTGCTCTGTATGTGTATGTCACATGGTGTAGCAGTAATATGGATAATGTAGTGTTAGTGGCACAGCCGGTACTGAGTATAACTGCTCTGTATGTGTATGTCACATGGTGTAGCAGTAATATGGATAATGTAGCGTTAGTGACACAGCCGGTACTGAGTATAACTGCTCTGTATGTGTATGTCACATGGTGTAGTAGTAATATGGATAATGTAGTATTAGTGACACAGCCGGTACTGAGTATAATTGCTCTGTATGTGTATGTCACATGGTGTAGCAGTAATATGGATAATGTAACGTTAGTGACACAGCCGGTACTGAGTATTTCTGCTGTGTATGTGTATGTCACATGGTGTAGCAGTAATATGGATAATGTAGCGTTAGTGACACAGCCGGTACTGAGTATTTCTGCTGTGTATGTGTATGTCACATGGTGTAGCAGTAATATGGATAATGTAGCGTTAGTGACACAGCCGGTACTGAGTATAACTGCTCTGTATGTGTATGTCACATGGTGTAGCAGTAATATGGATAATGTAGCATTAGTGACACAGCCGGTACTGAGTATAACTGCTCTGTATGTGTATGTCACATGGTGTAGTAGTGATATGGATAATGTAGTGTTAGTAATACAGCCGGTACGGAGTATAACTGCTCTGTATGTGTATGTCACATGGTGTAGCAGTAATATGGATAATGTAATGTTAGTGGCACAGCCGGTACTGAGTATAACTGCTCTGTATGTGTATGTCACATGGTGTAGCAGTAATATGGATAATGTAGCGTTAGTGACACAGCCGGTATTGAGTATAACTGCTCTGTATGTGTATGTCACATGGTGTAGCAGTAATATGGATAATGTAGTATTAGTGGCACAGCCGGTATTGAGTATAACTGCTCTGTATGTATATGTCACATGGTGTAGCAGTAATATGGATAATGTAGTGTTAGTGACACAGCCGGTACTGAGTATAATTGCTCTGTATGTATATGTCACATGGTGTAGCAGTAATATGGATAATGTAGTGTTAGTGACACATCCGGTACTGAGTATAACTGCTCTGTATGTGTATGTCACATGGTGTAGCAGTAATATGGATAATGTAGCGTTAGTGACACAGCCGGTACTGAGTATATCTGCTCTGTATGTGTATGTCACATGGTGTAGCAGTAATATGGATAATGTAGCGTTAGTGACACAGCCGGTACTGAGTATAACTGCTCTGTATGTGTATGTCACATGGTGTAGCAGTAATATGGATAATGTAGCGTTAGTGACACAGCCGGTATTGAGTATAACTGCTCTGTATGTATATGTCACATGGTGTAGCAGTAATATGGATAATGTAGCGTTAGTGACACAGCCGGTACGGAGTATAACTGCTCTGTATGTGTATGTCACATGGTGTAGCAGTAATATGGATAATGTAGTGTTAGTAATACAGCCGGTACGGCGTATAACTGCTCTGTATGTGTATGTCACATGGTGTAGCAGTAATATGGATAATGTAGTGTTAGTGGCACAGCCGGTACTGAGTATAACTGCTCTGTATGTGTATGTCACATGGTGTAGCAGTAATATGGATAATGTAGTGTTAGTGACACAGCCGGTACTGAGTATAACTGCTCTGTATGTGTATGTCACATGGTGTAGCAGTAATATGGATAATGTAGCGTTAGTGACACAGCCGGTATTGAGTATAACTGCTCTGTATGTATATGTCACATGGCGTAGCAGTAATATGGATAATGTAGCATTAGTGGCACAGCCGGTACTGAGTATAACTGCTCTGTATGTGTATGTCACATGGTGTAGCAGTAATATGGATAATGTAGTGTTAGTGACACAGCCGGTACTGAGTATAACTGCTCTGTATGTGTATGTCACATGGTGTAGCAGTAATATGGATAATGTAGCGTTAGTGACACAGCCGGTACTGAGTATAACTGCTCTGTATGTGTATGTCACATGGTGTAGCAGTAATATGGATAATGTAGCGTTAGTGACACAGCCGGTACTGAGTATAACTGCTCTGTATGTGTATGTCACATGGTGTAGCAGTAATATGGATAATGTAGCGTTAGTGGCACATCCGGTACTGAGTATAACTGCTCTGTATGTGTATGTCACATGGTGTAGAAGTAATATGGATAATGTAGTGTTAGTAATACAGCCGGTACGGAGTATAACTGCTCTGTATGTGTATGTCACATGGTGTAGCAGTAATATGGATAATGTAGCGTTAGTGACACAGCCGGTACTGAGTATAATTGCTCTGTATGTGTATGTCACATGGTGTAGCAGTAATATGGATAATGTAGCGTTAGTGACACAGCCGGTACTGAGTATTTCTGCTGTGTATGTGTATGTCACATGGTGTAGCAGTAATATGGATAATGTAGCGTTAGTGACACAGCCGGTACTGAGTATAACTGCTCTGTATGTGTATGTCACATGGCGTAGCAGTAATATGGATAATGTAGCATTAGTGGCACAGCCGGTACTGAGTATAACTGCTCTGTATGTGTATGTCACATGGTGTAGCAGTAATATGGATAATGTAGTGTTAGTGACACAGCCGGTACTGAGTATAACTGCTCTGTATGTGTATGTCACATGGTGTAGCAGTAATATGGATAATGTAGCGTTAGTGACACAGCCGGTACTGAGTATTTCTGCTGTGTATGTGTATGTCACATGGTGTAGCAGTAATATGGATAATGTAGCGTTAGTGACACAGCCGGTACTGAGTATAACTGCTCTGTATGTGTATGTCACATGGTGTAGCAGTAATATGGATAATGTAGTGTTAGTGACACAGCCGGTACTGAGTATAACTGCTCTGTATGTGTATGTCACATGGTGTAGCAGTAATATGGATAATGTAGCGTTAGTGGCACAGCCGGTACTGAGTATAACTGCTCTGTATGTGTATGTCACATGGCGTAGCAGTAATATGGATAATGTAGCGTTAGTGACACAGCCGGTACTGAGTATTTCTGCTGTGTATGTGTATGTCACATGGTGTAGCAGTAATATGGATAATGTAGCGTTAGTGACACAGCCGGTACTGAGTATAACTGCTCTGTATGTGTATGTCACATGGTGTAGCAGTAATATGGATAATGTAGCGTTAGTGACACAGCCGGTACTGAGTATAACTGCTCTGTATGTGTATGTCACATGGTGTAGCAGTAATATGGATAATGTAGTGTTAGTGACACAGCCGGTACTGAGTATAACTGCTCTGTATGTGTATGTCACATGGTGTAGCAGTAATATGGATAATGTAGCATTAGTGACACAGCCGGTACTGAGTATAACTGCTCTGTATGTGTATGTCACATGGTGTAGCAGTAATATGGATAATGTAGCATTAGTGACACAGCCGGTACTGAGTATAACTGCTCTGTATGTGTATGTCACATGGTGTAGCAGTAATATGGATAATGTAGTGTTAGTAATACAGCCGGTACTGAGTATAACTGCTCTGTATGTGTATGTCACATGGTGTAGCAGTAATATGGATAATGTAGTGTTAGTGGCACAGCCGGTACTGAGTATAACTGCTCTGTATGTGTATGTCACATGCTGTAGCAGTTATATGGATAATGTAGTGTTAGTGACACAGCCGGTACTGAGTATAACTGCTCTGTATGTGTATGTCACATGGTGTAGCAGTAATATGGATAATGTAGCGTTAGTGACACAGCCGGTACTGAGTATAACTGCTCTGTATGTGTATATCACATGGCGTAGCAGTAATATGGATAATGTAGTGTGAGTGACACAGCCGGTACTGAGTATAACTGCTCTGTATGTGTATGTCACATGGTGTAGCAGTAATATGGATAATGTAGTGTTATTAGCACAGCCGGTACTGAGTATAACTGCTCTGTATGTGTATGTCACATGGTGTAGCAGTAATATGGATAATGTAGTGTTAGTGACACAGTCGGTACTGAGTATAACTGCTCTGTATGTGTATGTCACATGGTGTAGCTGTAATATGGATAATGTAGCGTTAGTGACACAGCCGGTACTGAGTATAACTGCTCTGTATGTATATGTCACATGGTGTAGCAGTAATATGGATAATGTAGCGTTAGTGACACAGCTGGTACTGAGTATAACTGCTCTGTATGTGTATGTCACATGGTGTAGCAGTAATATGGATAATGTAGTGTTAGTGACACAGCCGGTACTGAGTATAACTGCTCTGTATGTGTATGTCACATGGTGTAGCAGTAATATGGATAATGTAGTGTTAGTGACACAGCCGGTACTGAGTATAACTGCTCTGTATGTGTATGTCACATGGTGTAGCAGTAATATGGATAATGTAGTGTTATTAGCACAGCCGGTACTGAGTATAACTGCTCTGTATGTGTATGTCACATGGTGTAGCAGTAATATGGATAATGTAGTGTTAGTGGCACAGCCGGTACTGAGTATAACTGCTCTGTATGTGTATGTCACATGGTGTAGCAGTAATATGGATAATGTAGCATTAGTGACACAGCCGGTACTGAGTATAACTGCTCTGTATGTGTATGTCACATGGTGTAGCAGTAATATGGATAATGTAGCGTTAGTGACACAGCCGGTACTGAGTATAACTGCTCTGTATGTGTATGTCACATGGTGTAGCAGTAATATGGATAATGTAGTGTTAGTGACACAGCCGGTACTGAGTATAACTGCTCTGTATGTGTATGTCACATGGTGTAGCAGTAATATGGATAATGTAGTGTTATTAGCACAGCCGGTACTGAGTATAACTGCTCTGTATGTGTATGTCACATGGTGTAGCAGTAATATGGATAATGTAGTGTTAGTGGCACAGCCGGCACTGAGTATAACTGCTCTGTATGTGTATGTCACATGGTGTAGCAGTAATATGGATAATGTAGCATTAGTGACACAGCCGGTACTGAGTATAACTGCTCTGTATGTGTATGTCACATGGTGTAGCAGTAATATGGATAATGTAGTGTTAGTGACACATCCGGTACTGAGTATAACTGCTCTGTATGTGTATGTCACATGGTGTAGCAGTAATATGGATAATGTAGCGTTAGTGACACAGCCGGTACTGAGTATAACTGCTCTGTATGTGTATGTCACATGGTGTAGCAGTAATATGGATAATGTAGTGTTAGTGACACAGCCGGTACTGAGTATAACTGCTCTGTATGTGTATGTCACATGGTGTAGCAGTAATATGGATAATGTAGCATTAGTGGCACAGCCGGTACTGAGTATAACTGCTCTGTATGTGTATGTCACATGGTGTAGCAGTAATATGGATAATGTAGCGTTAGTGACACAGCCGGTACTGAGTATAACTGCTCTGTATGTGTATGTCACATGGTGTAGCAGTAATATGTATAATGTAGCGTTATTAGCACAGCCGGTACTGAGTATAACTGCTCTGTATGTGTATGTCACATGGTGTAGCAGTAATATGGATAATGTAGTGTTAGTGGCACAGCCGGTACTGAGTATAACTGCTCTGTATGTGTATGTCACATGGTGTAGCAGTAATATGGATAATGTAATGTTAGTGACACAGCCGGTATCGAGTATAACTGCTCTGTATGTGTATGTCACATGGTGTAGCAGTAATATGGATAATGTAGCGTTAGTGACACAGCCGGTATTGAGTATAACTGCTCTGTATGTATATGTCACATGGCGTAGCAGTAATATGGATAATGTAGCATTAGTGGCACAGCCGGTACTGAGTATAACTGCTCTGTATGTGTATGTCACATGGTGTAGCAGTAATATGGATAATGTAGCGTTAGTGGCACAGCCGGTACTGAGTATAACTGCTGTGTATGTGTATGTCACATGGTGTAGCAGTAATATGGATAATGTAGTGTTATTAGCACAGCCGGTACTGAGTATAACTGCTCTGTATGTGTATGTCACATGGTGTAGTAGTAATATGGATAATGTAGCGTTAGTGGCACAGCCGGTACTGAGTATAACTGCTGTGTATGTGTATGTCACATGGTGTAGCAGTAATATGGATAATGTAGTGTTATTAGCACAGCCGGTACTGAGTATAACTGCTCTGTATGTGTATGTCACATGGTGTAGTAGTAATATGGATAATGTAGCATTAGTGGCACAGCCGGTACTGAGTATAACTGCTCTGTATGTGTATGTCACATGGTGTAGCAGTAATATGGATAATGTAGCGTTAGTGGCACAGCCGGTACTGAGTATAACTGCTGTGTATGTGTATGTCACATGGTGTAGCAGTAATATGGATAATGTAGTGTTAGTGACACAGCCGGTACTGAGTATAACTGCTCTGTATGTGTATGTCACATGGTGTAGCAGTAATATGGATAATGTAGTGTTAGTGACACAGCCGGTACTGAGTATAACTGCTCTGTATGTGTATGTCACATGGTGTAGCAGTAATATGGATAATGTAGTGTTA
Source organism: Pseudophryne corroboree (assembly GCF_028390025.1). NCBI lineage: Eukaryota > Metazoa > Chordata > Amphibia > Anura > Myobatrachidae > Pseudophryne > Pseudophryne corroboree. The sequence goes on from NW_026967550.1 coordinate 608,756, forward strand.
GTGACACAGCCGGTACTGAGTATAACTGCTCTGTATGTGTATGTCACATGGTGTAGCAGTAATATGGATAATGTAGTGTTAGTGGCACAGCCGGTACTGAGTATAACTGCTCTGTATGTGTATGTCACATGGTGTAGCAGTAATATGGATAATGTAGCGTTAGTGACACAGCCGGTACTGAGTATAACTGCTCTGTATGTGTATGTCACATGGTGTAGTAGTAATATGGATAATGTAGTATTAGTGACACAGCCGGTACTGAGTATAATTGCTCTGTATGTGTATGTCACATGGTGTAGCAGTAATATGGATAATGTAACGTTAGTGACACAGCCGGTACTGAGTATAACTGCTCTGTATGTGTATGTCACATGGTGTAGCAGTAATATGGATAATGTAGTGTTAGTGACACAGCCGGTACTGAGTATTTCTGCTGTGTATGTGTATGTCACATGGTGTAGCAGTAATATGGATAATGTAGCATTAGTGACACAGCCGGTACTGAGTATAACTGCTCTGTATGTGTATGTCATATGGCGTAGCAGTAATATGGATAATGTAGCATTAGTGACACAGCCGGTACTGAGTATAACTGCTCTGTATGTGTATGTCACATGGTGTAGCAGTAATATGGATAATGTAGTGTTAGTGGCACAGCCGGTACTGAGTATAACTGCTCTGTATGTGTATGTCACATGGTGTAGTAGTAATATGGATAATGTAGTGTTAGTAATACAGCCGGTACTGAGTATAACTGCTCTGTATGTATATGTCACATGGCGTAGCAGTAATATGGATAATGTAATGTTAGTGACACAGCCGGTACTGAGTATAACTGCTCTGTATGTGTATGACACATGGTGTAGCAGTAATATGGATAATGTAGCGTTAGTGACACAGCTGGTACTGAGTATAACTGCTCTGTATGTGTATGTCACATGGTGTAGCAGTAATATGGATAATGTAGCGTTAGTGACACAGCCGGTACTGAGTATATCTGCTCTGTATGTGTATGTCACATGGTGTAGCAGTAATATGGATAATGTAATGTTAGTGACACAGCCGGTACGGAGTATAACTGCTCTGTATGTGTATGTCACATGGTGTAGCAGTAATATGGATAATGTAGTGTTATTAGCACAGCCGGTACTGAGTATAATTGCTCTGTATGTGTATGTCACATGGTGTAGCAGTAATATGGATAATGTAGTGTTAGTGACACAGCCGGTACTGAGTATAACTGCTCTGTATGTGTATGTCACATGGCGTAGCAGTAATATGGATAATGTAGTGTTAGTGACACAGCCGGTACTGAGTATAACTGCTCTGTATGTGTATGTCACATGGTGTAGCAGTAATATGGATAATGTAGCGTTAGTGACACAGCCGGTACTGAGTATAACTGCTCTGTATGTGTATGTCACATGGTGTAGCAGTAATATGGATAATGTAGTGTTAGTGACACAGCCGGTACTGAGTATTTCTGCTCTGTATGTGTATGTCACATGGTGTAGCAGTAATATGGATAATGTAGTGTTAGTGACACATCCGGTACTGAGTATAACTGCTCTGTATGTGTATGTCACATGGTGTAGCAGTAATATGGATAATGTAGTGTTAGTGACACATCCGGTACTGAGTATAACTGCTCTGTATGTGTATGTCACATGGTGTAGCAGTAATATGGATAATGTAGCGTTAGTGACACAGCCGGTATTGAGTATAACTGCTCTGTATGTATATGTCACATGGTGTAGCAGTAATATGGATAATGTAGTGTTAGTGGCACAGCCGGTACTGAGTATAACTGCTCTGTATGTGTATGTCACATGGTGTAGCAGTAATATGGATAATGTAGTGTTAGTGACACAGCCGGTACTGAGTATAACTGCTCTGTATGTGTATGTCACATGGTGTAGCAGTAATATGGATAATGTAGTGTTAGTAATACAGCCGGTACTGAGTATAACTGCTCTGTATGTGTATGTCACATGGTGTAGCAGTAATATGGATAATGTAGCATTAGTGGCACAGCCGGTACTGAGTATAACTGCTCTGTATGTGTATGTCACATGGTGTAGTAGTAATATGGATAATGTAGTGTTAGTAATACAGCCGGTACGGAGTATAACTGCTCTGTATGTGTATGTCACATGGTGTAGCAGTAATATGGATAATGTAGTGTTATTACCACAGCCGGTACTGAGTATAACTGCTCTGTATGTGTATGTCACATGGTGTAGCAGTAATATGGATAATGTAGCGTTAGTGACACAGCCGGTATTGAGTATAACTGCTCTGTATGTGTATGTCACATGGTGTAGCAGTAATATGGATAATGTAGCGTTAGTGACACAGCCGGTACTGAGTATTTCTGCTGTGTATGTGTATGTCACATGGTGTAGCAGTAATATGTATAATGCAGCGTTAGTGACACAGCCGGTACTGAGTATAACTGCTCTGTATGTATATGTCACATGGCGTAGCAGTAATATGGATAATGTAGCATTAGTGGCACAGCCGGTACTGAGTATAACTGCTCTGTATGTGTATGTCACATGGTGTAGCAGTAATATGGATAATGTAGCGTTAGTGACACAGCCGGTACTGAGTATATCTGCTCTGTATGTGTATGTCACATGGTGTAGCAGTAATATGTATAATGCAGCGTTAGTGACACAGCCGGTACTGAGTATAACTGCTCTGTATGTATATGTCACATGGCGTAGCAGTAATATGGATAATGTAGCATTAGTGGCACAGCCGGTACTGAGTATAACTGCTCTGTATGTGTATGTCACATGGTGTAGCAGTAATATGGATAATGTAGCGTTAGTGACACAGCCGGTACTGAGTATAACTGCTCTGTATGTGTATGTCACATGGTGTAGTAGTAATATGGATAATGTAGTATTAGTGACACAGCCGGTACTGAGTATAATTGCTCTGTATGTGTATGTCACATGGTGTAGCAGTAATATGGATAATGTAACGTTAGTGACACAGCCGGTACTGAGTATTTCTGCTGTGTATGTGTATGTCACATGGTGTAGCAGTAATATGGATAATGTAGCATTAGTGACACAGCCGGTACTGAGTATAACTGCTCTGTATGTGTATGTCATATGGCGTAGCAGTAATATGGATAATGTAGCATTAGTGACACAGCCGGTACTGAGTATAACTGCTCTGTATGTGTATGGCACATGGTGTAGCAGTAATATGGATAATGTAGTGTTAGTGACACAGCCGGTACTGAGTATAACTGCTCTGTATGTGTATGTCACATGGTATAGCAGTAATATGGATAATGTAGTGTTAGTGACACATCCGGTACTGAGTATAACTGCTCTGTATGTGTATGTCACATGGTGTAGCAGTAATATGGATAATGTAGCGTTAGTGACACAGCCGGTACTGAGTATATCTGCTCTGTATGTGTATGTCACATGGTGTAGCAGTAATATGGATAATGTAGCGTTAGTGACACAGCCGGTACTGAGTATAACTGCTCTGTATGTGTATGTCACATGGTGTAGCAGTAATATGGATAATGTAGCGTTAGTGACACAGCCGGTATTGAGTATAACTGCTCTGTATGTATATGTCACATGGTGTAGCAGTAATATGGATAATGTAGTGTTAGTGGCACAGCCGGTACTGAGTATAACTGCTCTGTATGTGTATGTCACATGGTGTAGCAGTAATATGGATAATGTAGTGTTAGTGACACAGCCGGTATTGAGTATAACTGCTCTGTATGTGTATGTCACATGGTGTAGTAGTAATATGGATAATGTAGTATTAGTGACACAGCCGGTACTGAGTATAATTGCTCTGTATGTGTATGTCACATGGTGTAGCAGTAATATGGATAATGTAGCATTAGTGGCACAGCCGGTACTGAGTATAACTGCTCTGTATGTGTATGTCACATGGTGTAGCAGTAATATGGATAATGTAGCGTTAGTGGCACAGCCGGTACTGAGTATAACTGCTCTGTATGTGTATGTCACATGGTGTAGTAGTAATATGGATAATGTAGTGTTAGTAATACAGCCGGTACTGAGTATAACTGCTCTGTATGTGTATGTCACATGGTGTAGCAGTAATATGGATAATGTAGTGTTAGTGACACAGCCGGTACTGAGTATAACTGCTCTGTATGTGTATGTCACATGGTGTAGCAGTAATATGGATAATGTAGTGTTAGTGGCACAGCCGGTACTGAGTATAACTGCTCTGTATGTGTATGTCACATGGTGTAGCAGTAATATGGATAATGTAGCGTTAGTGACACAGCCGGTACTGAGTATAACTGCTCTGTATGTGTATGTCACATGGTGTAGTAGTAATATGGATAATGTAGTATTAGTGACACAGCCGGTACTGAGTATAATTGCTCTGTATGTGTATGTCACATGGTGTAGCAGTAATATGGATAATGTAACGTTAGTGACACAGCCGGTACTGAGTATTTCTGCTGTGTATGTGTATGTCACATGGTGTAGCAGTAATATGGATAATGTAGCGTTAGTGACACAGCCGGTACTGAGTATTTCTGCTGTGTATGTGTATGTCACATGGTGTAGCAGTAATATGGATAATGTAGCGTTAGTGACACAGCTGGTACTGAGTATAACTGCTCTGTATGTGTATGTCACATGGTGTAGCAGTAATATGGATAATGTAGCATTAGTGACACAGCCGGTACTGAGTATAACTGCTCTGTATGTGTATGTCACATGGTGTAGTAGTGATATGGATAATGTAGTGTTAGTGACACATCCGGTACTGAGTATAACTGCTCTGTATGTGTATGTCACATGGTGTAGCAGTAATATGGATAATGTAGCGTTAGTGACACAGCCGGTACTGAGTATATCTGCTCTGTATGTGTATGTCACATGGTGTAGCAGTAATATGGATAATGTAGCGTTAGTGACACAGCCGGTACTGAGTATAACTGCTCTGTATGTGTATGTCACATGGTGTAGCAGTAATATGGATAATGTAGCGTTAGTGACACAGCCGGTATTGAGTATAACTGCTCTGTATGTATATGTCACATGGTGTAGCAGTAATATGGATAATGTAGCGTTAGTGACACAGCCGGTACGGAGTATAACTGCTCTGTATGTGTATGTCACATGGTGTAGCAGTAATATGGATAATGTAGTGTTAGTAATACAGCCGGTACGGAGTATAACTGCTCTGTATGTGTATGTCACATGGTGTAGCAGTAATATGGATAATGTAGCGTTAGTGACACAGCCGGTACTGAGTATAACTGCTCTGTATGTGTATGTCACATGGTGTAGCAGTAATATGGATAATGTAGCGTTAGTGACACAGCCGGTATTGAGTATAACTGCTCTGTATGTATATGTCACATGGCGTAGCAGTAATATGGATAATGTAGCATTAGTGGCACAGCCGGTACTGAGTATAACTGCTCTGTATGTGTATGTCACATGGTGTAGCAGTAATATGGATAATGTAGCGTTAGTGACACAGCCGGTACTGAGTATAACTGCTCTGTATGTGTATGTCACATGGTGTAGCAGTAATATGGATAATGTAGCGTTAGTGGCACATCCGGTACTGAGTATAACTGCTCTGTATGTGTATGTCACATGGTGTAGAAGTAATATGGATAATGTAGTGTTAGTAATACAGCCGGTACGGAGTATAACTGCTCTGTATGTGTATGTCACATGGTGTAGCAGTAATATGGATAATGTAGCGTTAGTGACACAGCCGGTACTGAGTATAATTGCTCTGTATGTGTATGTCACATGGTGTAGCAGTAATATGGATAATGTAGCGTTAGTGACACAGCCGGTACTGAGTATTTCTGCTGTGTATGTGTATGTCACATGGTGTAGCAGTAATATGGATAATGTAGCGTTAGTGACACAGCCGGTACTGAGTATAACTGCTCTGTATGTGTATGTCACATGGCGTAGCAGTAATATGGATAATGTAGCATTAGTGGCACAGCCGGTACTGAGTATAACTGCTCTGTATGTGTATGTCACATGGTGTAGCAGTAATATGGATAATGTAGTGTTAGTGACACAGCCGGTACTGAGTATAACTGCTCTGTATGTGTATGTCACATGGTGTAGCAGTAATATGGATAATGTAGCGTTAGTGACACAGCCGGTACTGAGTATTTCTGCTGTGTATGTGTATGTCACATGGTGTAGCAGTAATATGGATAATGTAGCGTTAGTGACACAGCCGGTACTGAGTATAACTGCTCTGTATGTGTATGTCACATGGTGTAGCAGTAATATGGATAATGTAGTGTTAGTGACACAGCCGGTACTGAGTATAACTGCTCTGTATGTGTATGTCACATGGTGTAGCAGTAATATGGATAATGTAGCGTTAGTGGCACAGCCGGTACTGAGTATAACTGCTCTGTATGTGTATGTCACATGGCGTAGCAGTAATATGGATAATGTAGCGTTAGTGACACAGCCGGTACTGAGTATTTCTGCTGTGTATGTGTATGTCACATGGTGTAGCAGTAATATGGATAATGTAGCGTTAGTGACACAGCCGGTACTGAGTATAACTGCTCTGTATGTGTATGTCACATGGTGTTGCAGTAATATGGATAATGTAGCGTTAGTGACACAGCCGGTACTGAGTATAACTGCTCTGTATGTGTATGTCACATGGTGTAGCAGTAATATGGATAATGTAGTGTTAGTGACACAGCCGGTACTGAGTATAACTGCTCTGTATGTGTATGTCACATGGTGTAGCAGTAATATGGATAATGTAGCATTAGTGACACAGCCGGTACTGAGTATAACTGCTCTGTATGTGTATGTCACATGGTGTAGCAGTAATATGGATAATGTAGCATTAGTGACACAGCCGGTACTGAGTATAACTGCTCTGTATGTGTATGTCACATGGTGTAGCAGTAATATGGATAATGTAGTGTTAGTAATACAGCCGGTACTGAGTATAACTGCTCTGTATGTGTATGTCACATGGTGTAGCAGTAATATGGATAATGTAGTGTTAGTGGCACAGCCGGTACTGAGTATAACTGCTCTGTATGTGTATGTCACATGCTGTAGCAGTTATATGGATAATGTAGTGTTAGTGACACAGCCGGTACTGAGTATAACTGCTCTGTATGTGTATGTCACATGGTGTAGCAGTAATATGGATAATGTAGCGTTAGTGACACAGCCGGTACTGAGTATAACTGCTCTGTATGTGTATATCACATGGCGTAGCAGTAATATGGATAATGTAGTGTGAGTGACACAGCCGGTACTGAGTATAACTGCTCTGTATGTGTATGTAACATGGCGTAGCAGTAATATGGATAATGTAGTGTTAGTGACACAGCCGGTACTGAGCATAACTGCTCTGTATGTGTATGTCACATGGTGTAGCAGTAATATGGATAATGTAGCGTTAGTGACACAGCCGGTACTGAGTATAACTGCTCTGTATGTGTATGTCACATGGTGTAGCAGTAATATGGATAATGTAGTGTTATTAGCACAGCCGGTACTGAGTATAACTGCTCTGTATGTGTATGTCACATGGTGTAGCAGTAATATGGATAATGTAGTGTTAGTGACACAGTCGGTACTGAGTATAACTGCTCTGTATGTGTATGTCACATGGTGTAGCTGTAATATGGATAATGTAGCGTTAGTGACACAGCCGGTACTGAGTATAACTGCTCTGTATGTATATGTCACATGGTGTAGCAGTAATATGGATAATGTAGCGTTAGTGACACAGCTGGTACTGAGTATAACTGCTCTGTATGTGTATGTCACATGGTGTAGCAGTAATATGGATAATGTAGTGTTAGTGACACAGCCGGTACTGAGTATAACTGCTCTGTATGTGTATGTCACATGGTGTAGCAGTAATATGGATAATGTAGTGTTAGTGACACAGCCGGTACTGAGTATAACTGCTCTGTATGTGTATGTCACATGGTGTAGCAGTAATATGGATAATGTAGTGTTATTAGCACAGCCGGTACTGAGTATAACTGCTCTGTATGTGTATGTCACATGGTGTAGCAGTAATATGGATAATGTAGTGTTAGTGGCACAGCCGGTACTGAGTATAACTGCTCTGTATGTGTATGTCACATGGTGTAGCAGTAATATGGATAATGTAGCATTAGTGACACAGCCGGTACTGAGTATAACTGCTCTGTATGTGTATGTCACATGGTGTAGCAGTAATATGGATAATGTAGCGTTAGTGACACAGCCGGTACTGAGTATAACTGCTCTGTATGTGTATGTCACATGGTGTAGCAGTAATATGGATAATGTAGTGTTAGTGACACAGCCGGTACTGAGTATAACTGCTCTGTATGTGTATGTCACATGGTGTAGCAGTAATATGGATAATGTAGTGTTATTAGCACAGCCGGTACTGAGTATAACTGCTCTGTATGTGTATGTCACATGGTGTAGCAGTAATATGGATAATGTAGTGTTAGTGGCACAGCCGGTACTGAGTATAACTGCTCTGTATGTGTATGTCACATGGTGTAGCAGTAATATGGATAATGTAGCATTAGTGACACAGCCGGTACTGAGTATAACTGCTCTGTATGTGTATGTCACATGGTGTAGCAGTAATATGGATAATGTAGTGTTAGTGACACATCCGGTACTGAGTATAACTGCTCTGTATGTGTATGTCACATGGTGTAGCAGTAATATGGATAATGTAGCGTTAGTGACACAGCCGGTACTGAGTATAACTGCTCTGTATGTGTATGTCACATGGTGTAGCAGTAATATGGATAATGTAGTGTTAGTGACACAGCCGGTACTGAGTATAACTGCTCTGTATGTGTATGTCACATGGTGTAGCAGTAATATGGATAATGTAGCATTAGTGGCACAGCCGGTACTGAGTATAACTGCTCTGTATGTGTATGTCACATGGTGTAGCAGTAATATGGATAATGTAGCGTTAGTGACACAGCCGGTACTGAGTATAACTGCTCTGTATGTGTATGTCACATGGTGTAGCAGTAATATGTATAATGTAGCGTTATTAGCACAGCCGGTACTGAGTATAACTGCTCTGTATGTGTATGTCACATGGTGTAGCAGTAATATGGATAATGTAGTGTTAGTGGCACAGCCGGTACTGAGTATAACTGCTCTGTATGTGTATGTCACATGGTGTAGCAGTAATATGGATAATGTAATGTTAGTGACACAGCCGGTATTGAGTATAACTGCTCTGTATGTGTATGTCACATGGTGTAGCAGTAATATGGATAATGTAGCGTTAGTGACACAGCCGGTATTGAGTATAACTGCTCTGTATGTATATGTCACATGGCGTAGCAGTAATATGGATAATGTAGCATTAGTGGCACAGCCGGTACTGAGTATAACTGCTCTGTATGTGTATGTCACATGGTGTAGCAGTAATATGGATAATGTAGCGTTAGTGGCACAGCCGGTACTGAGTATAACTGCTGTGTATGTGTATGTCACATGGTGTAGCAGTAATATGGATAATGTAGTGTTATTAGCACAGCCGGTACTGAGTATAACTGCTCTGTATGTGTATGTCACATGGTGTAGTAGTAATATGGATAATGTAGCGTTAGTGGCACAGCCGGTACTGAGTATAACTGCTGTGTATGTGTATGTCACATGGTGTAGCAGTAATATGGATAATGTAGTGTTATTAGCACAGCCGGTACTGAGTATAACTGCTCTGTATGTGTATGTCACATGGTGTAGTAGTAATATGGATAATGTAGCATTAGTGGCACAGCCGGTACTGAGTATAACTGCTCTGTATGTGTATGTCACATGGTGTAGCAGTAATATGGATAATGTAGCGTTAGTGGCACAGCCGGTACTGAGTATAACTGCTGTGTATGTGTATGTCACATGGTGTAGCAGTAATATGGATAATGTAGTGTTAGTGACACAGCCGGTACTGAGTATAACTGCTCTGTATGTGTATGTCACATGGTGTAGCAGTAATATGGATAATGTAGTGTTAGTGACACAGCCGGTACTGAGTATAACTGCTCTGTATGTGTATGTCACATGGTGTAGCAGTAATATGGATAATGTAGTGTTAGTGACACAGCCGGTACTGAGTATAACTGCTCTGTATGTGTATGTCACATGGTGTAGCAGTAATATGGATAATGTAGTGTTAGTGGCACAGCCGGTACTGAGTATAACTGCTCTGTATGTGTATGTCACATGGTGTAGCAGTAATATGGATAATGTAGCGTTAGTGACACAGCCGGTACTGAGTATAACTGCTCTGTATGTGTATGTCACATGGTGTAGTAGTAATATGGATAATGTAGTATTAGTGACACAGCCGGTACTGAGTATAATTGCTCTGTATGTGTATGTCACATGGTGTAGCAGTAATATGGATAATGTAACGTTAGTGACACAGCCGGTACTGAGTATAACTGCTCTGTATGTGTATGTCACATGGTGTAGCAGTAATATGGATAATGTAGTGTTAGTGACACAGCCGGTACTGAGTATTTCTGCTGTGTATGTGTATGTCACATGGTGTAGCAGTAATATGGATAATGTAGCATTAGTGACACAGCCGGTACTGAGTATAACTGCTCTGTATGTGTATGTCATATGGCGTAGCAGTAATATGGATAATGTAGCATTAGTGACACAGCCGGTACTGAGTATAACTGCTCTGTATGTGTATGTCACATGGTGTAGCAGTAATATGGATAATGTAGTGTTAGTGGCACAGCCGGTACTGAGTATAACTGCTCTGTATGTGTATGTCACATGGTGTAGTAGTAATATGGATAATGTAGTGTTAGTAATACAGCCGGTACTGAGTATAACTGCTCTGTATGTATATGTCACATGGCGTAGCAGTAATATGGATAATGTAATGTTAGTGACACAGCCGGTACTGAGTATAACTGCTCTGTATGTGTATGACACATGGTGTAGCAGTAATATGGATAATGTAGCGTTAGTGACACAGCTGGTACTGAGTATAACTGCTCTGTATGTGTATGTCACATGGTGTAGCAGTAATATGGATAATGTAGCGTTAGTGACACAGCCGGTACTGAGTATATCTGCTCTGTATGTGTATGTCACATGGTGTAGCAGTAATATGGATAATGTAATGTTAGTGACACAGCCGGTACGGAGTATAACTGCTCTGTATGTGTATGTCACATGGTGTAGCAGTAATATGGATAATGTAGTGTTATTAGCACAGCCGGTACTGAGTATAATTGCTCTGTATGTGTATGTCACATGGTGTAGCAGTAATATGGATAATGTAGTGTTAGTGACACAGCCGGTACTGAGTATAACTGCTCTGTATGTGTATGTCACATGGCGTAGCAGTAATATGGATAATGTAGTGTTAGTGACACAGCCGGTACTGAGTATAACTGCTCTGTATGTGTATGTCACATGGTGTAGCAGTAATATGGATAATGTAGCGTTAGTGACACAGCCGGTACTGAGTATAACTGCTCTGTATGTGTATGTCACATGGTGTAGCAGTAATATGGATAATGTAGTGTTAGTGACACAGCCGGTACTGAGTATTTCTGCTCTGTATGTGTATGTCACATGGTGTAGCAGTAATATGGATAATGTAGTGTTAGTGACACATCCGGTACTGAGTATAACTGCTCTGTATGTGTATGTCACATGGTGTAGCAGTAATATGGATAATGTAGTGTTAGTGACACATCCGGTACTGAGTATAACTGCTCTGTATGTGTATGTCACATGGTGTAGCAGTAATATGGATAATGTAGCGTTAGTGACACAGCCGGTATTGAGTATAACTGCTCTGTATGTATATGTCACATGGTGTAGCAGTAATATGGATAATGTAGTGTTAGTGGCACAGCCGGTACTGAGTATAACTGCTCTGTATGTGTATGTCACATGGTGTAGCAGTAATATGGATAATGTAGTGTTAGTGACACAGCCGGTACTGAGTATAACTGCTCTGTATGTGTATGTCACATGGTGTAGCAGTAATATGGATAATGTAGTGTTAGTAATACAGCCGGTACTGAGTATAACTGCTCTGTATGTGTATGTCACATGGTGTAGCAGTAATATGGATAATGTAGCATTAGTGGCACAGCCGGTACTGAGTATAACTGCTCTGTATGTGTATGTCACATGGTGTAGTAGTAATATGGATAATGTAGTGTTAGTAATACAGCCGGTACGGAGTATAACTGCTCTGTATGTGTATGTCACATGGTGTAGCAGTAATATGGATAATGTAGTGTTATTACCACAGCCGGTACTGAGTATAACTGCTCTGTATGTGTATGTCACATGGTGTAGCAGTAATATGGATAATGTAGCGTTAGTGACACAGCCGGTATTGAGTATAACTGCTCTGTATGTGTATGTCACATGGTGTAGCAGTAATATGGATAATGTAGCGTTAGTGACACAGCCGGTACTGAGTATTTCTGCTGTGTATGTGTATGTCACATGGTGTAGCAGTAATATGTATAATGCAGCGTTAGTGACACAGCCGGTACTGAGTATAACTGCTCTGTATGTATATGTCACATGGCGTAGCAGTAATATGGATAATGTAGCATTAGTGGCACAGCCGGTACTGAGTATAACTGCTCTGTATGTGTATGTCACATGGTGTAGCAGTAATATGGATAATGTAGCGTTAGTGACACAGCCGGTACTGAGTATATCTGCTCTGTATGTGTATGTCACATGGTGTAGCAGTAATATGTATAATGCAGCGTTAGTGACACAGCCGGTACTGAGTATAACTGCTCTGTATGTATATGTCACATGGCGTAGCAGTAATATGGATAATGTAGCATTAGTGGCACAGCCGGTACTGAGTATAACTGCTCTGTATGTGTATGTCACATGGTGTAGCAGTAATATGGATAATGTAGCGTTAGTGACACAGCCGGTACTGAGTATAACTGCTCTGTATGTGTATGTCACATGGTGTAGTAGTAATATGGATAATGTAGTATTAGTGACACAGCCGGTACTGAGTATAATTGCTCTGTATGTGTATGTCACATGGTGTAGCAGTAATATGGATAATGTAACGTTAGTGACACAGCCGGTACTGAGTATTTCTGCTGTGTATGTGTATGTCACATGGTGTAGCAGTAATATGGATAATGTAGCATTAGTGACACAGCCGGTACTGAGTATAACTGCTCTGTATGTGTATGTCATATGGCGTAGCAGTAATATGGATAATGTAGCATTAGTGACACAGCCGGTACTGAGTATAACTGCTCTGTATGTGTATGGCACATGGTGTAGCAGTAATATGGATAATGTAGTGTTAGTGACACAGCCGGTACTGAGTATAACTGCTCTGTATGTGTATGTCACATGGTATAGCAGTAATATGGATAATGTAGTGTTAGTGACACATCCGGTACTGAGTATAACTGCTCTGTATGTGTATGTCACATGGTGTAGCAGTAATATGGATAATGTAGCGTTAGTGACACAGCCGGTACTGAGTATATCTGCTCTGTATGTGTATGTCACATGGTGTAGCAGTAATATGGATAATGTAGCGTTAGTGACACAGCCGGTACTGAGTATAACTGCTCTGTATGTGTATGTCACATGGTGTAGCAGTAATATGGATAATGTAGCGTTAGTGACACAGCCGGTATTGAGTATAACTGCTCTGTATGTATATGTCACATGGTGTAGCAGTAATATGGATAATGTAGTGTTAGTGGCACAGCCGGTACTGAGTATAACTGCTCTGTATGTGTATGTCACATGGTGTAGCAGTAATATGGATAATGTAGTGTTAGTGACACAGCCGGTATTGAGTATAACTGCTCTGTATGTGTATGTCACATTGTGTAGTAGTAATATGGATAATGTAGTATTAGTGACACAGCCGGTACTGAGTATAATTGCTCTGTATGTGTATGTCACATGGTGTAGCAGTAATATGGATAATGTAGCATTAGTGGCACAGCCGGTACTGAGTATAACTGCTCTGTATGTGTATGTCACATGGTGTAGCAGTAATATGGATAATGTAGCGTTAGTGGCACAGCCGGTACTGAGTATAACTGCTCTGTATGTGTATGTCACATGGTGTAGTAGTAATATGGATAATGTAGTGTTAGTAATACAGCCGGTACTGAGTATAACTGCTCTGTATGTGTATGTCACATGGTGTAGCAGTAATATGGATAGTGTAGTGTTAGTGACACAGCCGGTACTGAGTATAACTGCTCTGTATGTGTATGTCACATGGTGTAGCAGTAATATGGATAATGTAGTGTTAGTGGCACAGCCGGTACTGAGTATAACTGCTCTGTATGTGTATGTCACATGGTGTAGCAGTAATATGGATAATGTAGCGTTAGTGACACAGCCGGTACTGAGTATAACTGCTCTGTATGTGTATGTCACATGGTGTAGTAGTAATATGGATAATGTAGTATTAGTGACACAGCCGGTACTGAGTATAATTGCTCTGTATGTGTATGTCACATGGTGTAGCAGTAATATGGATAATGTAACGTTAGTGACACAGCCGGTACTGAGTATTTCTGCTGTGTATGTGTATGTCACATGGTGTAGCAGTAATATGGATAATGTAGCGTTAGTGACACAGCCGGTACTGAGTATTTCTGCTGTGTATGTGTATGTCACATGGTGTAGCAGTAATATGGATAATGTAGCGTTAGTGACACAGCCGGTACTGAGTATAACTGCTCTGTATGTGTATGTCACATGGTGTAGCAGTAATATGGATAATGTAGCATTAGTGACACAGCCGGTACTGAGTATAACTGCTCTGTATGTGTATGTCACATGGTGTAGTAGTGATATGGATAATGTAGTGTTAGTGACACATCCGGTACTGAGTATAACTGCTCTGTATGTGTATGTCACATGGTGTAGCAGTAATATGGATAATGTAGCGTTAGTGACACAGCCGGTACTGAGTATATCTGCTCTGTATGTGTATGTCACATGGTGTAGCAGTAATATGGATAATGTAGCGTTAGTGACACAGCCGGTACTGAGTATAACTGCTCTGTATGTGTATGTCACATGGTGTAGCAGTAATATGGATAATGTAGCGTTAGTGACACAGCCGGTATTGAGTATAACTGCTCTGTATGTATATGTCACATGGTGTAGCAGTAATATGGATAATGTAGCGTTAGTGACACAGCCGGTACGGAGTATAACTGCTCTGTATGTGTATGTCACATGGTGTAGCAGTAATATGGATAATGTAGTGTTAGTAATACAGCCGGTACGGAGTATAACTGCTCTGTATGTGTATGTCACATGGTGTAGCAGTAATATGGATAATGTAGTGTTAGTGGCACAGCCGGTACTGAGTATAACTGCTCTGTATGTGTATGTCACATGGTGTAGCAGTAATATGGATAATGTAGCGTTAGTGACACAGCCGGTACTGAGTATAACTGCTCTGTATGTGTATGTCACATGGTGTAGCAGTAATATGGATAATGTAGTGTTAGTGACACAGCCGGTACTGAGTATAACTGCTCTGTATGTATATGTCACATGGTGTAGCAGTAATATGTATAATGCAGCGTTATTGGCACAGCCGGTATTGAGTATAACTGCTCTGTATGTGTATGTCACATGGTGTAGCAGTAATATGGATAATGTAGTGTTAGTGACACAGCCGGTACTGAGTATAACTGCTCTGTATGTGTATGTCACATGGTGTAGCAGTAATATGGATAATGTAGCGTTAGTGACACAGCCGGTACTGAGTATAACTGCTCTGTATGTGTATGTCACATGGTGTAGCAGTAATATGGATAATGTAGCGTTAGTGGCACATCCGGTACTGAGTATAACTGCTCTGTATGTGTATGTCACATGGTGTAGAAGTAATATGGATAATGTAGTGTTAGTAATACAGCCGGTACGGAGTATAACTGCTCTGTATGTGTATGTCACATGGTGTAGCAGTAATATGGATAATGTAGCGTTAGTGACACAGCCGGTACTGAGTATAATTGCTCTGTATGTGTATGTCACATGGTGTAGCAGTAATATGGATAATGTAGCGTTAGTGACACAGCCGGTACTGAGTATAACTGCTCTGTATGTGTATGTCACATGGTGTAGCAGTAATATGGATAATGTAGTGTTAGTGACACAGCCGGTACGGAGTATAACTGCTCTGTATGTGTATGTCACATGGTGTAGCAGTAATATGGATAATGTAGCGTTAGTGACACAGCCGGTACTGAGTATAACTGCTCTGTATGTGTATGTCACATGGCGTAGCAGTAATATGGATAATGTAGCATTAGTGGCACAGCCAGTACTGAGTATAACTGCTCTGTATGTGTATGTCACATGGTGTAGCAGTAATATGGATAATGTAGTGTTAGTGACACAGCCGGTACTGAGTATAACTGCTCTGTATGTGTATGTCACATGGTGTAGCAGTAATATGGATAATGTAGCGTTAGTGACACAGCCGGTACTGAGTATTTCTGCTGTGTATGTGTATGTCACATGGTGTAGCAGTAATATGGATAATGTAGCGTTAGTGACACAGCCGGTACTGAGTATAACTGCTCTGTATGTGTATGTCACATGGTGTAGCAGTAATATGGATAATGTAGTGTTAGTGACACAGCCGGTACTGAGTATAACTGCTCTGTATGTGTATGTCACATGGTGTAGCAGTAATATGGATAATGTAGCGTTAGTGGCACAGCCGGTACTGAGTATAACTGCTCTGTATGTGTATGTCACATGGCGTAGCAGTAATATGGATAATGTAGCGTTAGTGACACAGCCGGTACTGAGTATTTCTGCTGTGTATGTGTATGTCACATGGTGTAGCAGTAATATGGATAATGTAGCGTTAGTGACACAGCCGGTACTGAGTATAACTGCTCTGTATGTGTATGTCACATGGTGTAGCAGTAATATGGATAATGTAGTGTTAGTGACACAGCCGGTACTGAGTATAACTGCTCTGTATGTGTATGTCACATGGTGTAGCAGTAATATGGATAATGTAGCATTAGTGACACAGCCGGTACTGAGTATAACTGCTCTGTATGTGTATGTCACATGGTGTAGCAGTAATATGGATAATGTAGCATTAGTGACACAGCCGGTACTGAGTATAACTGCTCTGTATGTGTATGTCACATGGTGTAGCAGTAATATGGATAATGCAGCGTTATTGGCACAGCTGGTACTGAGTATAACTGCTCTGTATGTGTATGTCACATGGTGTAGCAGTAATATGGATAATGTAGTGTTATTAGCACAGCCGGTACTGAGTATAACTGCTCTGTATGTGTATATCACATGGTGTAGCAGTAATATGGATAATGTAGTGTTAGTGATACAGCCGGTACTGAGTATAACTGCTCTGTATGTGTATGTCACATGGTGTAGCAGTAATATGGATAATGTAGTGTTAGTGACACAGCCGGTACTGAGTATAACTGCTCTGTATGTGTATGTCACATGGTGTAGCAGTAATATGGATAATGTAGTGTTAGTAATACAGCCGGTACTGAGTATAACTGCTCTGTATGTGTATGTCACATGGTGTAGCAGTAATATGGATAATGTAGTGTTAGTGGCACAGCCGGTACTGAGTATAACTGCTCTGTATGTGTATGTCACATGCTGTAGCAGTTATATGGATAATGTAGTGTTAGTGACACAGCCGGTACTGAGTATAACTGCTCTGTATGTGTATGTCACATGGTGTAGCAGTAATATGGATAATGTAGCGTTAGTGACACAGCCGGTACTGAGTATAACTGCTCTGTATGTGTATGTAACATGGCGTAGCAGTAATATGGATAATGTAGTGTTAGTGACACAGCCGGTACTGAGCATAACTGCTCTGTATGTGTATGTCACATGGTGTAGCAGTAATATGGATAATGTAGCGTTAGTGACACAGCCGGTACTGAGTATAACTGCTCTGTATGTGTATGTCACATGGTGTAGCAGTAATATGGATAATGTAGTGTTATTAGCACAGCCGGTACTGAGTATAACTGCTCTGTATGTGTATGTCACATGGTGTAGCAGTAATATGGATAATGTAGTGTTAGTGACACAGTCGGTACTGAGTATAACTGCTCTGTATGTGTATGTCACATGGTGTAGCTGTAATATGGATAATGTAGCGTTAGTGACACAGCCGGTACTGAGTATAACTGCTCTGTATGTATATGTCACATGGTGTAGCAGTAATATGGATAATGTAGCGTTAGTGACACAGCTGGTACTGAGTATAACTGCTCTGTATGTGTATGTCACATGGTGTAGCAGTAATATGGATAATGTAGTGTTAGTGACACAGCCGGTACTGAGTATAACTGCTCTGTATGTGTATGTCACATGGTGTAGCAGTAATATGGATAATGTAGTGTTAGTGACACAGCCGGTACTGAGTATAACTGCTCTGTATGTGTATGTCACATGGTGTAGCAGTAATATGGATAATGTAGTGTTATTAGCACAGCCGGTACTGAGTATAACTGCTCTGTATGTGTATGTCACATGGTGTAGCAGTAATATGGATAATGTAGTGTTAGTGGCACAGCCGGTACTGAGTATAACTGCTCTGTATGTGTATGTCACATGGTGTAGCAGTAATATGGATAATGTAGCATTAGTGGCACAGCCGGTACTGAGTATAACTGCTCTGTATGTGTATGTCACATGGTGTAGTAGTAATATGGATAATGTAGTGTTAGTAATACAGCCGGTACGGAGTATAACTGCTCTGTATGTGTATGTCACATGGTGTAGCAGTAATATGGATAATGTAGTGTTATTACCACAGCCGGTACTGAGTATAACTGCTCTGTATGTGTATGTCACATGGTGTAGCAGTAATATGGATAATGTAGCGTTAGTGACACAGCCGGTATTGAGTATAACTGCTCTGTATGTGTATGTCACATGG
Source organism: Pseudophryne corroboree (assembly GCF_028390025.1). Taxonomy (NCBI): domain Eukaryota; kingdom Metazoa; phylum Chordata; class Amphibia; order Anura; family Myobatrachidae; genus Pseudophryne; species Pseudophryne corroboree. The sequence continues at coordinate 627,761 of NW_026967550.1, forward strand.
TGTAGCAGTAATATGGATAATGTAGCGTTAGTGACACAGCCGGTACTGAGTATTTCTGCTGTGTATGTGTATGTCACATGGTGTAGCAGTAATATGTATAATGCAGCGTTAGTGACACAGCCGGTACTGAGTATAACTGCTCTGTATGTATATGTCACATGGCGTAGCAGTAATATGGATAATGTAGCATTAGTGGCACAGCCGGTACTGAGTATAACTGCTCTGTATGTGTATGTCACATGGTGTAGCAGTAATATGGATAATGTAGCGTTAGTGACACAGCCGGTACTGAGTATATCTGCTCTGTATGTGTATGTCACATGGTGTAGCAGTAATATGTATAATGCAGCGTTAGTGACACAGCCGGTACTGAGTATAACTGCTCTGTATGTATATGTCACATGGTGTAGCAGTAATATGGATAATGTAGCATTAGTGGCACAGCCGGTACTGAGTATAACTGCTCTGTATGTGTATGTCACATGGTGTAGCAGTAATATGGATAATGTAGCGTTAGTGACACAGCCGGTACTGAGTATAACTGCTCTGTATGTGTATGTCACATGGTGTAGTAGTAATATGGATAATGTAGTATTAGTGACACAGCCGGTACTGAGTATAATTGCTCTGTATGTGTATGTCACATGGTGTAGCAGTAATATGGATAATGTAACGTTAGTGACACAGCCGGTACTGAGTATTTCTGCTGTGTATGTGTATGTCACATGGTGTAGCAGTAATATGGATAATGTAGCATTAGTGACACAGCCGGTATTGAGTATAACTGCTCTGTATGTGTATGTCACATGGTGTAGCAGTAATATGGATAATGTAGCGTTAGTGACACAGCCGGTATTGAGTATAACTGCTCTGTATGTGTATGTCACATGGTGTAGCAGTAATATGGATAATGTAGCGTTAGTGACACAGCCGGTATTGAGTATAACTGCTCTGTATGTATATGTCACATGGCGTAGCAGTAATATGGATAATGTAGCATTAGTGGCACAGCCGGTACTGAGTATAACTGCTCTGTATGTGTATGTCACATGGTGTAGCAGTAATATGGATAATGTAGCGTTAGTGGCACAGCCGGTACTGAGTATAACTGCTGTGTATGTGTATGTCACATGGTGTAGCAGTAATATGGATAATGTAGTGTTATTAGCACAGCCGGTACTGAGTATAACTGCTCTGTATGTGTATGTCACATGGTGTAGTAGTAATATGGATAATGTAGTGTTAGTGACACAGCCGGTACTGAGTATAATTGCTCTGTATGTGTATGTCACATGGTGTAGCAGTAATATGGATAATGTAACGTTAGTGACACAGCCGGTACTGAGTATTTCTGCTGTGTATGTGTATGTCACATGGTGTAGCAGTAATATGGATAATGTAGCATTAGTGACACAGCCGGTATTGAGTATAACTGCTCTGTATGTGTATGTCACATGGTGTAGCAGTAATATGGATAATGTAGCGTTAGTGACACAGCCGGTATTGAGTATAACTGCTCTGTATGTGTATGTCACATGGTGTAGCAGTAATATGGATAATGTAGCGTTAGTGACACAGCCGGTATTGAGTATAACTGCTCTGTATGTATATGTCACATGGCGTAGCAGTAATATGGATAATGTAGCATTAGTGGCACAGCCGGTATTGAGTATAACTGCTCTGTATGTGTATGTCACATGGTGTAGCAGTAATATGGATAATGTAGCGTTAGTGACACAGCCGGTATTGAGTATAACTGCTCTGTATGTATATGTCACATGGCGTAGCAGTAATATGGATAATGTAGCATTAGTGGCACAGCCGGTACTGAGTATAACTGCTCTGTATGTGTATGTCACATGGTGTAGCAGTAATATGGATAATGTAGCGTTAGTGGCACAGCCGGTACTGAGTATAACTGCTGTGTATGTGTATGTCACATGGTGTAGCAGTAATATGGATAATGTAGTGTTATTAGCACAGCCGGTACTGAGTATAACTGCTCTGTATGTGTATGTCACATGGTGTAGCAGTAATATGGATAATGTAGTGTTAGTGACACAGCCGGTACTGAGTATAACTGCTCTGTATGTGTATGTCACATGGTGTAGCAGTAATATGGATAATGTAGTGTTAGTGACACAGCCGGTACTGAGTATAACTGCTCTGTATGTGTATGTCACATGGTGTAGCAGTAATCTGGATAATGTAGTGTTAGTGGCACAGCCGGTACTGAGTATAACTGCTCTGTATGTGTATGTCACATGGTGTAGCAGTAATATGGATAATGTAGCGTTAGTGACACAGCCGGTACTGAGTATAACTGCTCTGTATGTGTATGTCACATGGTGTAGTAGTAATATGGATAATGTAGTATTAGTGACACAGCCGGTACTGAGTATAATTGCTCTGTATGTGTATGTCACATGGTGTAGCAGTAATATGGATAATGTAACGTTAGTGACACAGCCGGTACTGAGTATTTCTGCTGTGTATGTGTATGTCACATGGTGTAGCAGTAATATGGATAATGTAGCATTAGTGACACAGCCGGTACTGAGTATAACTGCTCTGTATGTGTATGTCATATGGCGTAGCAGTAATATGGATAATGTAGCATTAGTGACACAGCCGGTACTGAGTATAACTGCTCTGTATGTGTATGTCACATGGTGTAGCAGTAATATGGATAATGTAGCATTAGTGACACAGCCGGTACTGAGTATAACTGCTCTGTATGTGTATGTCATATGGCGTAGCAGTAATATGGATAATGTAGCATTAGTGACACAGCCGGTACTGAGTATAACTGCTCTGTATGTGTATGTCACATGGTGTAGCAGTAATATGGATAATGTAGTGTTAGTGGCACAGCCGGTACTGAGTATAACTGCTCTGTATGTGTATGTCACATGGTGTAGTAGTAATATGGATAATGTAGTGTTAGTAATACAGCCGGTACTGAGTATAACTGCTCTGTATGTATATGTCACATGGCGTAGCAGTAATATGGATAATGTAATGTTAGTGACACAGCCGGTACTGAGTATAACTGCTCTGTATGTGTATGACACATGGTGTAGCAGTAATATGGATAATGTAGCGTTAGTGACACAGCTGGTACTGAGTATAACTGCTCTGTATGTGTATGTCACATGGTGTAGCAGTAATATGGATAATGTAGCGTTAGTGACACAGCCGGTACTGAGTATATCTGCTCTGTATGTGTATGTCACATGGTGTAGCAGTAATATGGATAATGTAATGTTAGTGACACAGCCGGTACGGAGTATAACTGCTCTGTATGTGTATGTCACATGGTGTAGCAGTAATATGGATAATGTAGTGTTATTAGCACAGCCGGTACTGAGTATAATTGCTCTGTATGTGTATGTCACATGGTGTAGCAGTAATATGGATAATGTAGTGTTAGTGACACAGCCGGTACTGAGTATAACTGCTCTGTATGTGTATGTCACATGGCGTAGCAGTAATATGGATAATGTAGTGTTAGTGACACAGCCGGTACTGAGTATAACTGCTCTGTATGTGTATGTCACATGGTGTAGCAGTAATATGGATAATGTAGCGTTAGTGACACAGCCGGTACTGAGTATAACTGCTCTGTATGTGTATGTCACATGGTGTAGCAGTAATATGGATAATGTAGTGTTAGTGACACAGCCGGTACTGAGTATTTCTGCTCTGTATGTGTATGTCACATGGTGTAGCAGTAATATGGATAATGTAGTGTTAGTGACACATCCGGTACTGAGTATAACTGCTCTGTATGTGTATGTCACATGGTGTAGCAGTAATATGGATAATGTAGTGTTAGTGACACATCCGGTACTGAGTATAACTGCTCTGTATGTGTATGTCACATGGTGTAGCAGTAATATGGATAATGTAATGTTAGTGACACAGCCGGTACTGAGTATAACTGCTCTGTATGTGTATGTCACATGGTGTAGCAGTAATATGGATAATGTAGTGTTAGTGGCACAGCCGGTACTGAGTATAACTGCTCTGTATGTGTATGTCACATGGTGTAGCAGTAATATGGATAATGTAGTGTTAGTGACACAGCCGGTACTGAGTATAACTGCTCTGTATGTGTATGTCACATGGTGTAGCAGTAATATGGATAATGTAGCGTTAGTGACACAGCCGGTATTGAGTATAACTGCTCTGTATGTATATGTCACATGGCGTAGCAGTAATATGGATAATGTAGCATTAGTGGCACAGCCGGTACTGAGTATAACTGCTCTGTATGTGTATGTCACATGGTGTAGCAGTAATATGGATAATGTAGCGTTAGTGACACAGCCGGTACTGAGTATAACTGCTCTGTATGTGTATGTCACATGGTGTAGCAGTAATATGGATAATGTAGCGTTAGTGGCACAGCCGGTACTGCGTATAACTGCTCTGTATGTGTATGTCACATGGTGTAGTAGTAATATGGATAATGTAGTGTTAGTAATACAGCCGGTACGGAGTATAACTGCTCTGTATGTGTATGTCACATGGTGTAGCAGTAATATGGATAATGTAGTGTTATTACCACAGCCGGTACTGAGTATAACTGCTCTGTATGTGTATGTCACATGGTGTAGCAGTAATATGGATAATGTAGCGTTAGTGACACAGCCGGTATTGAGTATAACTGCTCTGTATGTGTATGTCACATGGTGTAGCAGTAATATGGATAATGTAGCGTTAGTGGCACAGCCGGTACTGAGTATAACTGCTCTGTATGTGTATGTCACATGGTGTAGCAGTAATATGGATAATGTAGTGTTAGTGACACAGCCGGTACTGAGTATAACTGCTCTGTATGTGTATGTCACATGGTGTAGCAGTAATATGGATAATGTAGCGTTAGTGACACAGCCGGTACTGAGTATAACTGCTCTGTATGTGTATGTCACATGGTGTAGCAGTAATATGGATAATGTAGCGTTAGTGGCACAGCCGGTACTGAGTATAACTGCTCTGTATGTGTATGTCACATGGTGTAGTAGTAATATGGATAATGTAGTGTTAGTAATACAGCCGGTACGGAGTATAACTGCTCTGTATGTGTATGTCACATGGTGTAGCAGTAATATGGATAATGTAGTGTTATTACCACAGCCGGTACTGAGTATAACTGCTCTGTATGTGTATGTCACATGGTGTAGCAGTAATATGGATAATGTAGCGTTAGTGACACAGCCGGTACTGAGTATTTCTGCTGTGTATGTGTATGTCACATGGTGTAGCAGTAATATGGATAATGTAGCGTTAGTGACACAGCCGGTATTGAGTATAACTGCTCTGTATGTGTATGTCACATGGCGTAGCAGTAATATGGATAATGTAGCATTAGTGGCACAGCCGGTACTGAGTATAACTGCTCTGTATGTGTATGTCACATGGTGTAGCAGTAATATGTATAATGCAGCGTTAGTGACACAGCCGGTACTGAGTATAACTGCTCTGTATGTATATGTCACATGGCGTAGCAGTAATATGGATAATGTAGCATTAGTGGCACAGCCGGTACTGAGTATAACTGCTCTGTATGTGTATGTCACATGGTGTAGCAGTAATATGGATAATGTAGCGTTAGTGACACAGCCGGTACTGAGTATAACTGCTCTGTATGTGTATGTCACATGGTGTAGTAGTAATATGGATAATGTAGTATTAGTGACACAGCCGGTACTGAGTATAATTGCTCTGTATGTGTATGTCACATGGTGTAGCAGTAATATGGATAATGTAACGTTAGTGACACAGCCGGTACTGAGTATTTCTGCTGTGTATGTGTATGTCACATGGTGTAGCAGTAATATGGATAATGTAGCATTAGTGACACAGCCGGTACTGAGTATAACTGCTCTGTATGTGTATGTCATATGGCGTAGCAGTAATATGGATAATGTAGCATTAGTGACACAGCCGGTACTGAGTATAACTGCTCTGTATGTGTATGTCATATGGCGTAGCAGTAATATGGATAATGTAGCATTAGTGACACAGCCGGTACTGAGTATAACTGCTCTGTATGTGTATGGCACATGGTGTAGCAGTAATATGGATAATGTAGTGTTAGTGACACAGCCGGTACTGAGTATAACTGCTCTGTATGTGTATGTCACATGGTATAGCAGTAATATGGATAATGTAGTGTTATTAGCACAGCCGGTACTGAGTATAACTGCTCTGTATGTGTATGTCACATGGTGTAGCAGTAATATGGATAATGTAGCGTTAGTGACACAGCTGGTACTGAGTATAACTGCTCTGTATGTGTATGTCACATGGTGTAGCAGTAATATGGATAATGTAGTGTTAGTGACACATCCGGTACTGAGTATAACTGCTCTGTATGTGTATGTCACATGGTGTAGCAGTAATATGGATAATGTAGCGTTAGTGACACAGCCGGTACTGAGTATATCTGCTCTGTATGTGTATGTCACATGGTGTAGCAGTAATATGGATAATGTAGCGTTAGTGACACAGCCGGTACTGAGTATAACTGCTCTGTATGTGTATGTCACATGGTGTAGCAGTAATATGGATAATGTAGCGTTAGTGACACAGCCGGTATTGAGTATAACTGCTCTGTATGTATATGTCACATGGTGTAGCAGTAATATGGATAATGTAGTGTTAGTGGCACAGCCGGTACTGAGTATAACTGCTCTGTATGTGTATGTCACATGGTGTAGCAGTAATATGGATAATGTAGTGTTTTTGACACAGCCGGTACTGAGTATAACTGCTCTGTATGTGTATGTCACATGGTGTAGCAGTAATATGGATAATGTAGCGTTAGTGACACAGCCGGTATTGAGTATAACTGCTCTGTATGTATATGTCACATGGCGTAGCAGTAATATGGATAATGTAGCATTAGTGGCACAGCCGGTACTGAGTATAACTGCTCTGTATGTGTATGTCACATGGTGTAGCAGTAATATGGATAATGTAGCGTTAGTGGCACAGCCGGTACTGAGTATAACTGCTCTGTATGTGTATGTCACATGGTGTAGTAGTAATATGGATAATGTAGTGTTAGTAATACAGCCGGTACGGAGTATAACTGCTCTGTATGTGTATGTCACATGGTGTAGCAGTAATATGGATAATGTAGTGTTATTACCACAGCCGGTACTGAGTATAACTGCTCTGTATGTGTATGTCACATGGTGTAGCAGTAATATGGATAATGTAGTGTTAGTGGCACAGCCGGTACTGAGTATAACTGCTCTGTATGTGTATGTCACATGGTGTAGCAGTAATATGGATAATGTAGTGTTAGTGACACAGCCGGTACTGAGTATAACTGCTCTGTATGTGTATGTCACATGGTGTAGCAGTAATATGGATAATGTAGCGTTAGTGACACAGCCGGTATTGAGTATAACTGCTCTGTATGTATATGTCACATGGCGTAGCAGTAATATGGATAATGTAGCATTAGTGGCACAGCCGGTACTGAGTATAACTGCTCTGTATGTGTATGTCACATGGTGTAGCAGTAATATGGATAATGTAGCGTTAGTGGCACAGCCGGTACTGAGTATAACTGCTCTGTATGTGTATGTCACATGGTGTAGTAGTAATATGGATAATGTAGTGTTAGTAATACAGCCGGTACGGAGTATAACTGCTCTGTATGTGTATGTCACATGGTGTAGCAGTAATATGGATAATGTAGTGTTATTACCACAGCCGGTACTGAGTATAACTGCTCTGTATGTGTATGTCACATGGTGTAGCAGTAATATGGATAATGTAGTGTTAGTGACACAGCCGGTACTGAGTATAATTGCTCTGTATGTGTATGTCACATGGTGTAGCAGTAATATGGATAATGTAACGTTAGTGACACAGCCGGTACTGAGTATAACTGCTCTGTATGTGTATGTCACATGGTGTAGCAGTAATATGGATAATGTAGCGTTAGTGACACAGCCGGTACTGAGTATTTCTGCTCTGTATGTGTATGTCACATGGTGTAGCAGTAATATGGATAATGTAGCGTTAGTGACACAGCCGGTACTGAGTATAACTGCTCTGTATGTGTATGTCACATGGTGTAGCAGTAATATGGATAATGTAGTGTTAGTGACACAGCCGGTATTGAGTATAACTGCTCTGTATGTGTATATCACATGGTGTAGCAGTAATATGGATAATGTAGCGTTAGTGACACAGCCGGTACTGAGTATAACTGCTCTGTATGTGTATGTCACATGGTGTAGCAGTAATATGGATAATGTAGTGTTAGTGGCACAGCCGGTACGGAGTATAACTGCTCTGTATGTGTATGTCACATGGTGTAGCAGTAATATGGATAATATAGCATTATTAGCAGAGCCGGTACTGAGTATAACTGCTCTGTATGTGTATGTCACATGGTGTAGCAGTAATATGGATAATGTAGCGTTAGTGACACAGCCGGTACTGAGTATAACTGCTCTGTATGTGTATGTCACATGGTGTAGTAGTAATATGGATAATGTAGTGTTAGTGACACAGCCGGTACTGAGTATAACTGCTCTGTATGTGTATGTCACATGGTGTAGCAGTAATATGGATAATGTAACGTTAGTGACACAGCCGGTACTGAGTATAACTGCTCTGTATGTGTATGTCACATGGTGTAGCAGTAATATGGATAATGTAGCGTTAGTGACACAGCCGGTACTGAGTATATCTGCTCTGTATGTGTATGTCACATGGCGTAGCAGTAATATGGATAATGTAGTGTTAGTGACACAGCCAGTACTGAGTATAACTGCTCTGTATGTGTATGTCACGTGGTGTAGCAGTAATATGGATAATGTAGCGTTAGTGACACAGCCGGTACGGAGTATAACTGCTCTGTATGTGTATGTCACATGGTGTAGCAGTAATATGGATAATGTAGCGTTAGTGACACAGCCAGTACTGAGTATAACTGCTCTGTATGTGTATGTCACATGGTGTAGCAGTAATATGGATAATGTAGCGTTAGTGACACAGCCGGTACTTAGTATAACTGCTCTGTATGTGTATGTCACATGGTGTAGCAGTAATATGGATAATGTAGCGTTAGTGACACAGCCAGTACTGAGTATAACTGCTCTGTATGTGTATGTCACATGGTGTAGCAGTAATATGGATAATGTAGCGTTAGTGACACAGCCGGTACTTAGTATAACTGCTCTGTATGTGTATGTCACATGGTGTAGCAGTAATATGGATAATGTAGCGTTAGTGATACAGCCGGTACTGAGTATAACTGCTCTGTATGTGTATGTCACATGGTGTAGCAGTAATGTGGATAATGTAGCGTTAGTGACACAGCCAGTACTGAGTATAACTGCTCTGTATGTGTATGTCACATGGCGTAGCAGTAATATGGATAATGTAGCGTTAGTGACACAGCCGGTACTGAGTATAACTGCTCTGTATGTGTATGTCACATGGTGTAGCAGTAATATGGATAATGTAGCGTTAGTGACACAGCCGGTACTGAGTATAACTGCTCTGTATGTGTATGTCACATGGTGTAGCAGTAATATGGATAATGTAGTGTTATTAGCACAGCCGGTACTGAGTATAACTGCTCTGTATGTGTATGTCACATGGTGTAGCAGTAATATGGATAATGTAGCGTTAGTGACACAGCCGGTACTGAGTATAACTGCTCTGTATGTGTATGTCACATGGTGTAGTAGTAATATGGATAATGTAGTATTAGTGACACAGCCGGTACTGAGTATAATTGCTCTGTATGTGTATGTCACATGGTGTAGCAGTAATATGGATAATGTAGCGTTAGTGACACAGCCGGTACTTAGTATAACTGCTCTGTATGTGTATGTCACATGGTGTAGCAGTAATATGGATAATGTAATGTTAGTGACACAGCCGGTACTGAGTATAACTGCTCTGTATGTGTATGTCACATGGTGTAGCAGTAATATGGATAATGTAGTGTTAGTGACACAGCCGGTACTGAGTATAACTGCTCTGTATGTGTATGTCACATGGTGTAGCAGTAATATGGATAATGTAGTGTTATTAGCACAGCCGGTACGGAGTATAACTGCTCTCTATGTGTATGTCACATGGTGTAGCAGTAATATGGATAATGTAGTGTTAGTGACACAGTCGGTACTGAGTATAACTGCTCTGTATGTGTATGTCACATGGTGTAGCTGTAATATGGATAATGTAGCGTTAGTGACACAGCCGGTACTGAGTATAACTGCTCTGTATGTGTATGTCACATGGTGTAGCAGTAATATGGATAATGTAGCGTTAGTGACACAGCCGGTACTTAGTATAACTGCTCTGTATGTGTATGTCACATGGTGTAGCAGTAATATGGATAATGTAGCGTTAGTGACACAGCCAGTACTGAGTATAACTGCTCTGTATGTGTATGTCACATGGCGTAGCAGTAATATGGATAATGTAGCGTTAGTGACACAGCCGGTACTTAGTATAACTGCTCTGTATGTGTATGTCACATGGTGTAGCAGTAATATGGATAATGTAATGTTAGTGACACAGCCGGTACTGAGTATAACTGCTCTGTATGTGTATGTCACATGGTGTAGCAGTAATATGGATAATGTAGTGTTAGTGACACAGCCGGTACTGAGTATAACTGCTCTGTATGTGTATGTCACATGGTGTAGCAGTAATATGGATAATGTAGTGTTATTAGCACAGCCGGTACGGAGTATAACTGCTCTGTATGTGTTTGTCACATGGTGTAGCAGTAATATGGATAATGTAGTGTTAGTGACACAGTCGGTACTGAGTATAACTGCTCTGTATGTGTATGTCACATGGTGTAGCAGTAATATGGATAATGTAGCGTTAGTGACACAGCCAGTACTGAGTATAACTGCTCTGTATGTGTATGTCACATGGCGTAGCAGTAATATGGATAATGTAGCGTTAGTGACACAGCCGGTACTTAGTATAACTGCTCTGTATGTGTATGTCACATGGTGTAGCAGTAATATGGATAATGTAATGTTAGTGACACAGCCGGTACTGAGTATAACTGCTCTGTATGTGTATGTCACATGGTGTAGCAGTAATATGGATAATGTAGTGTTAGTGACACAGCCGGTACTGAGTATAACTGCTCTGTATGTGTATGTCACATGGTGTAGCAGTAATATGGATAATGTAGTGTTATTAGCACAGCCGGTACGGAGTATAACTGCTCTGTATGTGTATGTCACATGGTGTAGCAGTAATATGGATAATGTAGTGTTAGTGACACAGTCGGTACTGAGTATAACTGCTCTGTATGTGTATGTCACATGGTGTAGCTGTAATATGGATAATGTAGCGTTAGTGACACAGCCGGTACTGAGTATAACTGCTCTGTATGTATATGTCACATGGTGTAGCAGTAATATGGATAATGTAGCGTTAGTGACACAGCTGGTACTGAGTATAACTGCTCTGTATGTGTATGTCACATGGTGTAGCAGTAATATGGATAATGTAGTGTTAGTGGCACAGCCGGTACTGAGTATAACTGCTCTGTATGTGTATGTCACATGGTGTAGCAGTAATATGGATAATGTAGTGTTAGTGACACAGCCGGTACTGAGTATAACTGCTCTGTATGTGTATGTCACATGGTGTAGCAGTAATATGGATAATGTAGTGTTATTAGCACAGCCGGTACTGAGTATAACTGCTCTGTATGTGTATGTCACATGGTGTAGCAGTAATATGGATAATGTAGCGTTAGTGACACAGCCGGTATTGAGTATAACTGCTCTGTATGTATATGTCACATGGTGTAGCAGTAATATGGATAATGTAGCATTAGTGACACAGCCGGTACTGAGTATAACTGCTCTGTATGTGTATGTCACATGGTGTAGCAGTAATATGGATAATGTAGTGTTAGTGACACATCCGGTACTGAGTATAACTGCTCTGTATGTGTATGTCACATGGTGTAGCAGTAATATGGATAATGTAGCGTTAGTGACACAGCCTGTACTGAGTATAACTGCTCTGTATGTGTATGTCACATGGTGTAGCAGTAATATGGATAATGTAACGTTATTAGCACAGCCGGTACTGAGTATAACTGCTCTGTATGTGTATGTCACATGGTGTAGCAGTAATATGGATAATGTAACGATATTAGCACAGCCGGTACTGAGTATAACTGCTCTGTATGTGTATGTCACATGGCGTAGCAGTTATATGGATAATGTAGTGTTAGTGACACAGCCGGTACTGAGTATAACTGCTCTGTATGTGTATGTCACATGGTGTAGTAGTAATATGGATAATGTAGCGTTAGTGACACAGCCGGTACTGAGTATAACTGCTCTGTATGTGTATGTCACATGGTGTAGCAGTAATATGGATAATGTAGCGTTATTGGCACAGCCGGTACTGAGTATAACTGCTCTGTATGTGTATGTCACATGGTGTAGCAGTAATATGGATAATGTAGTGTTAGTGACACATCCGGTACTGAGTATAACTGCTCTGTATGTGTATGTCACATGGTGTAGCAGTAATATGGATAATGTAGCGTTAGTGGCACAGCCGGTATTGAGTATTTCTGCTGTGTATGTGTATGTCACATGGTGTAGCAGTAATATGTATAATGCAGCGTTATTGGCACAGCCGGTACTGAGTATAACTGCTCTGTATGTGTATGTCACATGGTGTAGCAGTAATATGGATAATGTAGCATTAGTGACACAGCCGGTACGGAGTATAACTGCTCTGTATGTGTATGTCACATGGTGTAGCAGTAATATGGATAATGTAGCGTTAGTGACACAGCCGGTATTGAGTATAACTGCTCTGTATGTGTATGTCACATGGTGTAGCAGTAATATGTATAATGCAGCGTTATTGGCACAGCCGGTACTGAGTATAACTGCTCTGTATGTGTATGTCACATGGTGTAGCAGTAATATGGATAATGTAGCATTAGTGACACAGCCGGTACGGAGTATAACTGCTCTGTATGTGTATGTCACATGGTGTAGCAGTAATATGGATAATGTAGCGTTAGTGACACAGCCGGTATTGAGTATAACTGCTCTGTATGTATATGTCACATGGTGTAGCAGTAATATGGATAATGTAGCGTTAGTGACACAGCCGGTATTGAGTATAACTGCTCTGTATGTATATGTCACATGGCGTAGCAGTAATATGGATAATGTAGCATTAGTGGCACAGCCGGTACTGAGTATAACTGCTCTGTATGTGTATGTCACATGGTGTAGCAGTAATATGGATAATGTAGCGTTAGTGGCACAGCCGGTACTGAGTATAACTGCTCTGTATGTGTATGTCACATGGTGTAGTAGTAATATGGATAATGTAGTGTTAGTAATACAGCCGGTACGGAGTATAACTGCTCTGTATGTGTATGTCACATGGTGTAGCAGTAATATGGATAATGTAGTGTTAGTGACACAGCCGGTACTGAGTATAACTGCTCTGTATGTGTATGTCACATGGTGTAGCAGTAATATGGATAATGTAGCGTTAGTGGCACAGCCGGTACTGAGTATAACTGCTCTGTATGTGTATGTCACATGGTGTAGTAGTAATATGGATAATGTAGTGTTAGTAATACAGCCGGTACGGAGTATAACTGCTCTGTATGTGTATGTCACATGGTGTAGCAGTAATATGGATAATGTAGTGTTAGTGACACATCCGGTACTGAGTATAACTGCTCTGTATGTGTATGTCACATGGTGTAGCAGTAATATGGATAATGTAATGTTAGTGACACAGCCGGTACTGAGTATAACTGCTCTGTATGTGTATGTCACATGGTGTAGCAGTAATATGGATAATGTAGTGTTAGTGACACAGCCGGTACTGAGTATAACTGCTCTGTATGTGTATGTCACATGGTGTAGCAGTAATATGGATAATGTAGTGTTAGTGACACAGCCGGTACTGAGTATAACTGCTCTGTATGTGTATGTCACATGGTGTAGCAGTAATATGGATAATGTAGTGTTAGTGACACAGCCGGTACTGAGTATAACTGCTCTGTATGTGTATGTCACATGGTGTAGCAGTAATATGGATAATGTAGTGTTAGTGACACAGCCGGTACTGAGTATAACTGCTCTGTATGTGTATGTCACATGGTGTAGCAGTAATATGGATAATGTAGCGTTAGTGGCACAGCCGGTACTGAGTATAACTGCTCTGTATGTGTATGTCACATGGTGTAGTAGTAATATGGATAATGTAGTGTTAGTAATACAGCCGGTACGGAGTATAACTGCTCTGTATGTGTATGTCACATGGTGTAGCAGTAATATGGATAATGTAGTGTTAGTGACACAGCCGGTACTGAGTATAACTGCTCTGTATGTGTATGTCACATGGTGTAGCAGTAATATGGATAATGTAGTGTTAGTGACACAGCCGGTACTGAGTATAACTGCTCTGTATGTGTATGTCACATGGTGTAGCAGTAATATGGATAATGTAGTGTTAGTGACACAGCCGGTACTGAGTATAACTGCTCTGTATGTGTATGTCACATGGTGTAGTAGTAATATGGATAATGTAGTATTAGTGACACAGCCGGTACTGAGTATAATTGCTCTGTATGTGTATGTCACATGGTGTAGCAGTAATATGGATAATGTAACGTTAGTGACACAGCCGGTACTGAGTATAACTGCTCTGTATGTGTATGTCACATGGTGTAGCAGTAATATGGATAATGTAGCGTTAGTGATACAGCCAGTACTGAGTATAACTGCTCGGTATGTGTATGTCACATGGTGTAGCAGTAATATGGATAATGTAGCATTAGTGACACAGCCTGTACTGAGTATAACTGCTCTGTATGTGTATGTCACATGGTGTAGCAGTAATATGGATAATGTAGTGTTAGTGACACAGCCGGTACTGAGTATAACTGCTCTGTATGTGTATATCACATGGTGTAGCAGTAATATGGATAATGTAGCGTTAGTGACACAGCGGGTACTGGGTATAACTGCTCTGTATGTGTATATCACATGGTGTAGCAGTAATATGGATAATGTAGCGTTAGTGACACAGCCGGTACTGAGTATAACTGCTCTGTATGTGTATATCACATGGTGTAGCAGTAATATGGATAATGTAGCGTTAGTGACACAGCCGGTACTGGGTATAACTGCTCTGTATGTGTATGTCACATGGTGTAGCAGTAATATGGATAATGTAGTGTTAGTGACACAGCCGGTACTGAGTATAACTGCTCTGTATGTGTATGTCACATGGTGTAGCAGTAATATGGATAATGTAGTGTTATTAGCACAGCCGGTACTGAGTATAACTGCTCTGTATGTGTATGTCACATGGTGTAGCAGTAATATGGATAATGTAGCGTTAGTGACACAGCCGATACTGAGTACAGGGCCGGTTCCAGGGCGCAGAGCGCCCCGGGCGAGAAAGGGGCGTGGCCTAATACAGGGGGCGTGGTGAGTCACGCCCCCTGTACATTGAAAGCGCCGCATGACTGCTGAGCGGTGCGCGATGACGTCATCGCGCACCGCACAGCAAAAGGTCCTCTCCACGAAGAGAAACTAGACGCTATGCGTCTAGTTCCCTTCGTGGAGAGGACCTTTGCTGTGCGGTGCGCGATGACGTCATCGCGCACCGCTCAGCAGTTACTCTCCACGAAGGGAAACTAGACGCATAGCGTCTAGTTCCCTTCACAGGGGACGGCAGCGGGCAGCGGACGGGGGACACAGCGGGCGGCAGTGGCGGATCTTGCCACGGTGCGGCGCCCTCCGGAAGGCGCCAGCGCCCTCCGGAAGGCGGCGCCCCGGGCAAAAGTCCTGCTTGCCCGTGGCAAGAACCGCCACTGACTGAGTATAATTGCTCTGTATGTGTATATCACATGGTGTAGCAGTAATATGGATAATGTAATGTTAGTGACACAGCCGGTACTGAGTATATCTGCTCTGTATGTGTATGTCACATGGCGTAGCAGTAATATGGATAATGTAGCATTAGTGACACAGCCGGTATTGAGTATAACTGCTCTGTATGTGTATGTCACATGGTGTAGCAGTAATATGGATAATGTAATGTTAGTGACACAGCCGGTACTGAGTATAACTGCTCTGTATGTGTATATCACATGGTGTAGCAGTAATATGGATAATGTAGTGTTAGTGACACAGCCGGTACTGAGTATAACTGCTCTGTATGTGTATGTCACATGGTGTAGCAGTAATATGGATAATGTAGCGTTAGTGACACAGCCGGTACTGAGTATAACTGCTCTGTATGTGTATATCACATGGTGTAGCAGTAATATGGATAATGTAGCGTTAGTGACACAGCCGGTACTGAGTATAACTGCTCTGTATATGTATGTCACATGGTGTAGCAGTAATATGGATAATGTAGTGTTAGTGACACAGCCGGTACTGAGTATAACTGCTCTGTATGTGTATGTCACATGGTGTAGCAGTAATATGGATAATGTAATGTTAGTGACACAGCCGGTACTGAGTATAACTGCTCTGTATGTGTATGTCACATGGTGTAGCAGTAATATGGATAATGTAGTGTTAGTGGCACAGCCGGTACTGAGTATAACTGCTCTGTATGTGTATATCACATGGTGTAGTAGTAATATGGATAATGTAGTGTTAGTGACACAGCCGGTACTGAGTATAACTGCTCTGTATGTGTATGTCACATGGTGTAGCAGTAATATGGATAATGTAGTGTTAGTGACACAGCCGGTACTGGGTATAACTGCTGTGTATGTGTATGTCACATGGTATAGCAGTAATATGGATAATGTAATGTTAGTGACACAGCCGGTACTGAGTATAACTGCTCTGTATGTGTATGTCACATGGTGTAACAGTAATATGTATAATGCAGCGTTATTGGCACAGCCAGTACTGAGTATAACTGCTCTGTATGTGTATGTCACATGGTGTAGCAGTAATATGGATAATGTAGCGTTAGTGACACAGCCGGTACTGAGTATAACTGCTCTGTATGTGTATATCACATGGTGTAGTAGTAATATGGATAATGTAGCGTTAGTGACACAGCCGGTACTGAGTATAACTGCTCTGTATGTGTATGTCACATGGTGTAGCAGTAATATGGATAATGTAGTGTTAGTGACACAGCCGGTACTGAGTATAACTGCTCTGTATATGTATGTCACATGGTGTAGTAGTAATATGTATAATGCAGCGTTATTGGCACAGCCAGTACTGAGTATAACTGCTCTGTATGTGTATGTCACATGGTGTAGCAGTAATATGGATAATGTAGCGTTAGTGACACAGCCGGTACGGGTTCACTACGGCTGGCCGGCGGTCGGGCTCCCGGCGCCCAGCATACCGGCGCCGGGAGCCCGACCGCCGGCTGACCGACAGTGTGGCGAGCGCAAATGAGCCCCTTGCGGGCTCGCTGCGCTCGCCACGCTACGGGCACGGTGGCGCGCTACGCGCGCCACACTATTTTATTCTCCCTCTATGGGGGTCGTGGACCCCCACGAGGGAAAATAAGTGTCGGTATGCCGGCGGTCGGGCTCCCGGCGCCGGTATACTGGGCGCCGGGAGCCCGACCGCCGGCATACAGAATGCCACCCAGCCGGTACTGAGTATAACTGCTCTGTATGTGTATATCACATGGTGTAGCAGTAATATGGATAATGTAATGTTAGTGACACAGCCGGTACTGAGTATAACTGCTCTGTATGTGTATATAACATGCTGTAGCTGTAATATGGATAATGTAGCGTTAGTGACACAGCCGGTACTGAGTATAACTGCTCTGTATGTGTATGTCACATGGTGTAGCAGTAATATGGATAATGTAGCATTAGTGACACAGCCGGTATTGAGTATAACTGCTCTGTATGTGTATGTCACATGGTGTAGCAGTAATATGGATAATGTAGTGTTAGTGGCACAGCCGGTACTGAGTATAACTGCTCTGTATGTGTATGTCACATGGTGTAGCAGTAATATGGATAATGTAGTGTTAGTGGCACAGCCGGTACTGAGTATATCTGCTCTGTATGTGTATGTCACATGGTGTAGTAGTAATATGGATAATGTAATGTTAGTGACACAGCCGGTACTGAGTATAACTGCTCTGTATGTGTATGTCACATGGTGTAGTAGTAATATGGATAATGTAGTGTTAGTGACACAGCCGGTACTGGGTATAACTGCTGTGTATGTGTATGTCACATGGTATAGCAGTAATATGGATAATGTAATGTTAGTGACACAGCCGGTACTGAGTATAACTGCTCTGTATGTGTATGTCACATGGTGTAGCAGTAATATGGGTAATGTAGCGTTAGTGACACAGCCGGTACTGAGTATAACTGCTCTGTATGTGTATGTCACATGGTGTAGCAGTAATATGGATAATGTAGTGTTAGTGACACAGCCGGTACTGAGTATAACTGCTCTGTATGTGTATGTCACATGGTGTAGAAGTAATATGGATAATGTAGTGTTAGTGACACAGCCGGTACTGAGTATAACTGCTCTGTATGTGTATATCACATGGTGTAGAAGTAATATGGATAATGTAGTGTTAGTGACACAGCCGGTACTGAGTATAACTGCTCTGTATGTGTATGTCACATGGTGTAGCAGTAATATGGATAATGTAGCGTTAGTGACACAGCCGGTACTGAGTATAACTGCTCTGTATGTGTATGTCACATGGTGTAGCAGTAATATGGATAATGTAGTGTTAGTGACACAGCCGGTACTGAGTATAACTGCTCTGTATGTGTATGTCACATGGTGTAGCAGTAATATGGATAATGTAGTATTAGTGACACAGCCGGTACTGAGTATAACTGCTCTGTATGTGTATGTCACATGGTGTAGCAGTAATATGGATAATGTAGTGTTAGTGACACAGCCGGTACTGAGTATAACTGCTCTGTATGTCACATGGTGTAGCAGTAATATGGATAATGTAGCGTTAGTGACACAGCCGGTACTGAGTATAACTGCTCTGTATGTGTATATCACATGGTGTAGCAGTAATATGGATAATGTAGCGTTAGTGACACAGCCGGTACTGGGTATAACTGCTCCGTATGTGTATATCACATGGTGTAGCAGTAATATGGATAATGTAGCGTTAGTGACACAGCCGGTACTGAGTATTTCTGCTGTGTATGTGTATGTCACATGGTGTAGCAGTAATATGGATAATGTAGCGTTAGTGACACAGCCGGTACTGAGTATAACTGCTCTGTATGTGTATGTCACATGGTGTAGCAGTAATATGGATAATGTAGTGTTAGTGACACAGCCGGTACTGAGTATAACTGCTCTGTATGTGTATGTCACATGGTGTAGCAGTAATATGGATAATGTAGTGTTATTAGCACAGCCGGTACTGAGTATAACTGCTCTGTATGTGTATGTCACATGGTGTAGCAGTAATATGGATAATGTAGCGTTAGTGACACAGCCGGTACTGAGTATAATTGCTCTGTATGTGTATATCACATGGTGTAGCAGTAATATGGATAATGTAATGTTAGTGACACAGCCGGTACTGAGTATATCTGCTCTGTATGTGTATGTCACATGGCGTAGCAGTAATATGGATAATGTAGCATTAGTGACACAGCCGGTATTGAGTATAACTGCTCTGTATGTGTATGTCACATGGTGTAGCAGTAATATGGATAATGTAATGTTAGTGACACAGCCGGTACTGAGTATAACTGCTCTGTATGTGTATATCACATGGTGTAGCAGTAATATGGATAATGTAGTGTTAGTGACACAGCCGGTACTGAGTATAACTGCTCTGTATGTGTATGTCACATGGTGTAGCAGTAATATGGATAATGTAGTGTTAGTGACACAGCCGGTACTGAGTATAACTGCTCTGTATGTGTATGTCACATGGTGTAGCAGTAATATGGATAATGTAGTGTTAGTGGCACAGCCGGTACTGAGTATAACTGCTCTGTATGTGTATATCACATGGTGTAGTAGTAATATGGATAATGTAGCGTTAGTGACACAGCCGGTACTGAGTATAACTGCTCTGTATATGTATGTCACATGGTGTAGCAGTAATATGGATAATGTAATGTTAGTGACACAGCCGGTACTGAGTATATCTGCTCTGTATGTGTATGTCACATGGCGTAGCAGTAATATGGATAATGTAGCATTAGTGACACAGCCGGTATTGAGTATAACTGCTCTGTATGTGTATGTCACATGGTGTAGCAGTAATATGGATAATGTAATGTTAGTGACACAGCCGGTACTGAGTATAATTGCTCTGTATGTGTATATCACATGGTGTAGCAGTAATATGGATAATGTAATGTTAGTGACACAGCCGGTACTGAGTATATCTGCTCTGTATGTGTATGTCACATGGTGTAGCAGTAATATGGATAATGTAGCATTAGTGACACAGCCGGTACTGAGTATATCTGCTCTGTATGTGTATGTCACATGGTGTAGCAGTAATATGGATAATGTAGCGTTAGTGACACAGCCGGTACTGAGTATAACTGCTCTGTATGTGTATATCACATGGTGTAGCAGTAATATGGATAATGTAGCGTTAGTGACACAGCCGGTACTGAGTATAACTGCTCTGTATATGTATGTCACATGGTGTAGCAGTAATATGGATAATGTAGTGTTAGTGACACAGCCGGTACTGAGTATAACTGCTCTGTATGTGTATGTCACATGGTGTAGCAGTAATATGGATAATGTAATGTTAGTGACACAGCCGGTACTGAGTATAACTGCTCTGTATGTGTATGTCACATGGTGTAGCAGTAATATGGATAATGTAGTGTTAGTGGCACAGCCGGTACTGAGTATAACTGCTCTGTATGTGTATATCACATGGTGTAGTAGTAATATGGATAATGTAGTGTTAGTGACACAGCCGGTACTGAGTATAACTGCTCTGTATGTGTATGTCACATGGTGTAGCAGTAATATGGATAATGTAGTGTTAGTGACACAGCCGGTACTGGGTATAACTGCTGTGTATGTGTATGTCACATGGTATAGCAGTAATATGGATAATGTAATGTTAGTGACACAGCCGGTACTGAGTATAACTGCTCTGTATGTGTATGTCACATGGTGTAACAGTAATATGTATAATGCAGCGTTATTGGCACAGCCAGTACTGAGTATAACTGCTCTGTATGTGTATGTCACATGGTGTAGCAGTAATATGGATAATGTAGCGTTAGTGACACAGCCGGTACTGAGTATAACTGCTCTGTATGTGTATATCACATGGTGTAGTAGTAATATGGATAATGTAGCGTTAGTGACACAGCCGGTACTGAGTATAACTGCTCTGTATGTGTATGTCACATGGTGTAGCAGTAATATGGATAATGTAGTGTTAGTGACACAGCCGGTACTGAGTATAACTGCTCTGTATATGTATGTCACATGGTGTAGCAGTAATATGGATAATGTAGCGTTAGTGACACAGCCGGTACTGAGTATAACTGCTCTGTATGTGTATGTCACATGGTGTAGAAGTAATATGGATAATGTAGTGTTAGTGACACAGCCGGTACTGAGTATAACTGCTCTGTATGTGTATATCACATGGTGTAGAAGTAATATGGATAATGTAGTGTTAGTGACACAGCCGGTACTGAGTATAACTGCTCTGTATGTGTATGTCACATGGTGTAGCAGTAATATGGATAATGTAGTGTTATTAGCACAGCCGGTACTGAGTATAACTGCTCTGTATGTGTATGTCACATGGTGTAGCAGTAATATGGATAATGTAGCGTTAGTGACACAGCCGGTACTGAGTATAATTGCTCTGTATGTGTATATCACATGGTGTAGCAGTAATATGGATAATGTAATGTTAGTGACACAGCCGGTACTGAGTATATCTGCTCTGTATGTGTATGTCACATGGCGTAGCAGTAATATGGATAATGTAGCATTAGTGACACAGCCGGTATTGAGTATAACTGCTCTGTATGTGTATGTCACATGGTGTAGCAGTAATATGGATAATGTAGCGTTAGTGACACAGCCGGTACTGAGTATAACTGCTCTGTATGTGTATATCACATGGTGTAGCAGTAATATGGATAATGTAGCGTTAGTGACACAGCCGGTACTGAGTATAACTGCTCTGTATATGTATGTCACATGGTGTAGCAGTAATATGGATAATGTAGTGTTAGTGACACAGCCGGTACTGAGTATAACTGCTCTGTATGTGTATGTCACATGGTGTAGCAGTAATATGGATAATGTAATGTTAGTGACACAGCCGGTACTGAGTATAACTGCTCTGTATGTGTATGTCACATGGTGTAGCAGTAATATGGATAATGTAGTGTTAGTGGCACAGCCGGTACTGAGTATAACTGCTCTGTATGTGTATATCACATGGTGTAGTAGTAATATGGATAATGTAGTGTTAGTGACACAGCCGGTACTGAGTATAACTGCTCTGTATGTGTATGTCACATGGTGTAGCAGTAATATGGATAATGTAGTGTTAGTGACACAGCCGGTACTGGGTATAACTGCTGTGTATGTGTATGTCACATGGTATAGCAGTAATATGGATAATGTAATGTTAGTGACACAGCCGGTACTGAGTATAACTGCTCTGTATGTGTATGTCACATGGTGTAGCAGTAATATGGATAATGTAGTGTTAGTGACACAGCCTGTACTGAGTATAACTGCTCTGTATGTGTATATCACATGGTGTAGCAGTAATATGGATAATGTAGTGTTAGTGACACAGCCGGTACTGAGTATAACTGCTCTGTATGTGTATGTCACATGGTGTAGCAGTAATATGGATAATGTAGTGTTAGTGACACAGCCGGTACTGAGTATAACTGCTCTGTATGTGTATGTCACATGGTGTAGCAGTAATATGGATAATGTAGTGTTAGTGGCACAGCCGGTACTGAGTATAACTGCTCTGTATGTGTATATCACATGGTGTAGTAGTAATATGGATAATGTAGCGTTAGTGACACAGCCGGTACTGAGTATAACTGCTCTGTATATGTATGTCACATGGTGTAGCAGTAATATGGATAATGTAATGTTAGTGACACAGCCGGTACTGAGTATATCTGCTCTGTATGTGTATGTCACATGGCGTAGCAGTAATATGGATAATGTAGCATTAGTAACACAGCCGGTATTGAGTATAACTGCTCTGTATGTGTATGTCACATGGTGTAGCAGTAATATGGATAATGTAATGTTAGTGACACAGCCGGTACTGAGTATAATTGCTCTGTATGTGTATATCACATGGTGTAGCAGTAATATGGATAATGTAATGTTAGTGACACAGCCGGTACTGAGTATATCTGCTCTGTATGTGTATGTCACATGGTGTAGCAGTAATATGGATAATGTAGCATTAGTGACACAGCCGGTACTGAGTATATCTGCTCTGTATGTGTATGTCACATGGTGTAGCAGTAATATGGATAATGTAGCGTTAGTGACACAGCCGGTACTGAGTATAACTGCTCTGTATGTGTATATCACATGGTGTAGCAGTAATATGGATAATGTAGCGTTAGTGACACAGCCGGTACTGAGTATAACTGCTCTGTATATGTATGTCACATGGTGTAGCAGTAATATGGATAATGTAGTGTTAGTGACACAGCCGGTACTGAGTATAACTGCTCTGTATGTGTATGTCACATGGTGTAGCAGTAATATGGATAATGTAATGTTAGTGACACAGCCGGTACTGAGTATAACT
Source organism: Pseudophryne corroboree (assembly GCF_028390025.1). Taxonomy (NCBI): domain Eukaryota; kingdom Metazoa; phylum Chordata; class Amphibia; order Anura; family Myobatrachidae; genus Pseudophryne; species Pseudophryne corroboree. The sequence goes on from NW_026967550.1 coordinate 651,587, forward strand.
GCTCTGTATGTGTATGTCACATGGTGTAGCAGTAATATGGATAATGTAGTGTTAGTGGCACAGCCGGTACTGAGTATAACTGCTCTGTATGTGTATATCACATGGTGTAGTAGTAATATGGATAATGTAGTGTTAGTGACACAGCCGGTACTGAGTATAACTGCTCTGTATGTGTATGTCACATGGTGTAGCAGTAATATGGATAATGTAGTGTTAGTGACACAGCCGGTACTGGGTATAACTGCTGTGTATGTGTATGTCACATGGTATAGCAGTAATATGGATAATGTAATGTTAGTGACACAGCCGGTACTGAGTATAACTGCTCTGTATGTGTATGTCACATGGTGTAACAGTAATATGTATAATGCAGCGTTATTGGCACAGCCAGTACTGAGTATAACTGCTCTGTATGTGTATGTCACATGGTGTAGCAGTAATATGGATAATGTAGCGTTAGTGACACAGCCGGTACTGAGTATAACTGCTCTGTATGTGTATATCACATGGTGCAGTAGTAATATGGATAATGTAGCGTTAGTGACACAGCCGGTACTGAGTATAACTGCTCTGTATGTGTATGTCACATGGTGTAGCAGTAATATGGATAATGTAGTGTTAGTGACACAGCCGGTACTGAGTATAACTGCTCTGTATATGTATGTCACATGGTGTAGTAGTAATATGTATAATGCAGCGTTATTGGCACAGCCAGTACTGAGTATAACTGCTCTGTATGTGTATGTCACATGGTGTAGCAGTAATATGGATAATGTAGCGTTAGTGACACAGCCGGTACGGGTTCACTACGGCTGGCCGGCGGTCGGGCTCCCGGCGCCCAGCATACCGGCGCCGGGAGCCCGACCGCCGGCTGACCGACAGTGTGGCGAGCGCAAATGAGCCCCTTGCGGGCTCGCTGCGCTCGCCACGCTACGGGCACGGTGGCGCGCTACGAGCGCCACACTATTTTATTCTCCCTCTATGGGGGTCGTGGACCCCCACGAGGGAAAATAAGTGTCGGTATGCCGGCGGTCGGGCTCCCGGCGCCGGTATACTGGGCGCCGGGAGCCCGACCGCCGGCATACAGAATGCCACCCAGCCGGTACTGAGTATAACTGCTCTGTATGTGTATATCACATGGTGTAGCAGTAATATGGATAATGTAATGTTAGTGACACAGCCGGTACTGAGTATAACTGCTCTGTATGTGTATATCACATGGTGTAGCTGTAATATGGATAATGTAGCGTTAGTGACACAGCCGGTACTGAGTATAACTGCTCTGTATGTGTATGTCACATGGTGTAGCAGTAATATGGATAATGTAGTGTTAGTGGCACAGCCGGTACTGAGTATATCTGCTCTGTATGTGTATGTCACATGGTGTAGCAGTAATATGGATAATGTAGCATTAGTGACACAGCCGGTATTGAGTATAACTGCTCTGTATGTGTATGTCACATGGTGTAGCAGTAATATGGATAATGTAGTGTTAGTGGCACAGCCGGTACTGAGTATAACTGCTCTGTATGTGTATGTCACATGGTGTAGCAGTAATATGGATAATGTAGTGTTAGTGGCACAGCCGGTACTGAGTATATCTGCTCTGTATGTGTATGTCACATGGCGTAGCAGTAATATGGATAATGTAGCATTAGTGACACAGCCGGTATTGAGTATAACTGCTCTGTATGTGTATGTCACATGGTGTAGCAGTAATATGGATAATGTAATGTTAGTGACACAGCCGGTACTGAGTATAACTGCTCTGTATGTGTATGTCACATGGTGTAGTAGTAATATGGATAATGTAGTGTTAGTGACACAGCCGGTACTGAGTATAACTGCTCTGTATGTGTATGTCACATGGTGTAGCAGTAATATGGATAATGTAGTGTTAGTGACACAGCCGGTACTGGGTATAACTGCTGTGTATGTGTATGTCACATGGTATAGCAGTAATATGGATAATGTAATGTTAGTGACACAGCCGGTACTGAGTATAACTGCTCTGTATGTGTATGTCACATGGTGTAGCAGTAATATGGATAATGTAGCGTTAGTGACACAGCCGGTACTGAGTATAACTGCTCTGTATGTGTATGTCACATGGTGTAGCAGTAATATGGATAATGTAGTGTTAGTGACACAGCCGGTACTGAGTATAACTGCTCTGTATGTGTATGTCACATGGTGTAGAAGTAATATGGATAATGTAGTGTTAGTGACACAGCCGGTACTGAGTATAACTGCTCTGTATGTGTATATCACATGGTGTAGAAGTAATATGGATAATGTAGTGTTAGTGACACAGCCGGTACTGAGTATAACTGCTCTGTATGTGTATGTCACATGGTGTAGCAGTAATATGGATAATGTAGCGTTAGTGACACAGCCGGTACTGAGTATAACTGCTCTGTATGTGTATGTCACATGGTGTAGCAGTAATATGGATAATGTAGTATTAGTGACACAGCCGGTACTGAGTATAACTGCTCTGTATGTGTATGTCACATGGTGTAGCAGTAATATGGATAATGTAGTGTTAGTGACACAGCCGGTACTGAGTATAACTGCTCTGTATGTGTATGTCACATGGTGTAGCAGTAATATGGATAATGTAGCGTTAGTGACACAGCCGGTACTGAGTATAACTGCTCTGTATGTGTATGTCACATGGTGTAGCAGTAATATGGATAATGTAGTGTTATTAGCACAGCCGGTACTGAGTATAACTGCTCTGTATGTGTATGTCACATGGTGTAGCAGTAATATGGATAATGTAGCGTTAGTGACACAGCCGGTACTGAGTATAACTGCTCTGTATATGTATGTCACATGGTGTAGCAGTAATATGGATAATGTAGTGTTAGTGACACAGCCGGTACTGAGTATAACTGCTCTGTATGTGTATGTCACATGGTGTAGCAGTAATATGGATAATGTAATGTTAGTGACACAGCCGGTACTGAGTATAACTGCTCTGTATGTGTATGTCACATGGTGTAGCAGTAATATGGATAATGTAGTGTTAGTGGCACAGCCGGTACTGAGTATAACTGCTCTGTATGTGTATATCACATGGTGTAGTAGTAATATGGATAATGTAGTGTTAGTGACACAGCCGGTACTGAGTATAACTGCTCTGTATGTGTATGTCACATGGTGTAGCAGTAATATGGATAATGTAGTGTTAGTGACACAGCCGGTACTGGGTATAACTGCTGTGTATGTGTATGTCACATGGTATAGCAGTAATATGGATAATGTAATGTTAGTGACACAGCCGGTACTGAGTATAACTGCTCTGTATGTGTATGTCACATGGTGTAACAGTAATATGTATAATGCAGCGTTATTGGCACAGCCAGTACTGAGTATAACTGCTCTGTATGTGTATGTCACATGGTGTAGCAGTAATATGGATAATGTAGCGTTAGTGACACAGCCGGTACTGAGTATAACTGCTCTGTATGTGTATATCACATGGTGTAGTAGTAATATGGATAATGTAGTGTTAGTGACACAGCCGGTACTGAGTATAACTGCTCGGTATGTGTATGTCACATGGTGTAGCAGTAATATGGATAATGTAGCGTTAGTGACACAGCCGGTACTGAGTATAACTGCTCTGTATGTGTATGTCACATGGTGTAGCAGTAATATGGATAATGTAGTGTTAGTGACACAGCCAGTACTGAGTATAACTGCTCTGTATGTGTATGTCACATGGTGTAGCAGTAATATGGATAATGTAGCGTTAGTGACACAGCCGGTACTGAGTATAATTGCTCTGTATGTGTATATCACATGGTGTAGCAGTAATATGGATAATGTAATGTTAGTGACACAGCCGGTACTGAGTATATCTGCTCTGTATGTGTATGTCACATGGCGTAGCAGTAATATGGATAATGTAGCATTAGTGACACAGCCGGTATTGAGTATAACTGCTCTGTATGTGTATGTCACATGGTGTAGCAGTAATATGGATAATGTAGCGTTAGTGACACAGCCGGTACTGAGTATAACTGCTCTGTATGTGTATATCACATGGTGTAGCAGTAATATGGATAATGTAGCGTTAGTGACACAGCCGGTACTGAGTATAACTGCTCTGTATATGTATGTCACATGGTGTAGCAGTAATATGGATAATGTAGTGTTAGTGACACAGCCGGTACTGAGTATAACTGCTCTGTATGTGTATGTCACATGGTGTAGCAGTAATATGGATAATGTAATGTTAGTGACACAGCCGGTACTGAGTATAACTGCTCTGTATGTGTATGTCACATGGTGTAGCAGTAATATGGATAATGTAGTGTTAGTGGCACAGCCGGTACTGAGTATAACTGCTCTGTATGTGTATATCACATGGTGTAGTAGTAATATGGATAATGTAGTGTTAGTGACACAGCCGGTACTGAGTATAACTGCTCTGTATGTGTATGTCACATGGTGTAGCAGTAATATGGATAATGTAGTGTTAGTGACACAGCCGGTACTGGGTATAACTGCTGTGTATGTGTATGTCACATGGTATAGCAGTAATATGGATAATGTAATGTTAGTGACACAGCCGGTACTGAGTATAACTGCTCTGTATGTGTATGTCACATGGTGTAACAGTAATATGTATAATGCAGCGTTATTGGCACAGCCAGTACTGAGTATAACTGCTCTGTATGTGTATGTCACATGGTGTAGCAGTAATATGGATAATGTAGCGTTAGTGACACAGCCGGTACTGAGTATAACTGCTCTGTATGTGTATATCACATGGTGTAGTAGTAATATGGATAATGTAGTGTTAGTGACACAGCCGGTACTGAGTATAACTGCTCGGTATGTGTATGTCACATGGTGTAGCAGTAATATGGATAATGTAGCGTTAGTGACACAGCCGGTACTGAGTATAACTGCTCTGTATGTGTATGTCACATGGTGTAGCAGTAATATGGATAATGTAGTGTTAGTGACACAGCCAGTACTGAGTATAACTGCTCTGTATGTGTATGTCACATGGTGTAGCAGTAATATGGATAATGTAGCGTTAGTGACACAGCCGGTACTGAGTATAACTGCTCTGTATGTGTATGTCACATGGTGTAGTAGTAATATGGATAATGTAGCGTTAGTGACACAGCCGGTACTGAGTATAACTGCTCTGTATGTGTATGTCACATGGTGTAGCAGTGATATGGATAATGTAGTGTTAGTGACACAGCCGGTACTGAGTATAACTGCTCTGTATATGTATATCACATGGTGTAGCAGTAATATGGATAATGTAGTGTTAGTGACACAGCCGGTACTGAGTATAACTGCTCTGTATATGTATGTCACATGGTGTAGTAGTAATATGTATAATGCAGCGTTATTGGCACAGCCAGTACTGAGTATAACTGCTCTGTATGTGTATGTCACATGGTGTAGCAGTAATATGGATAATGTAGCGTTAGTGACACAGCCGGTACGGGTTCACTACGGCTGGCCGGCGGTCGGGCTCCCGGCGCCCAGCATACCGGCGCCGGGAGCCCGACCGCCGGCTGACCGACAGTGTGGCGAGCGCAAATGAGCCCCTTGCGGGCTCGCTGCGCTCGCCACGCTACGGGCACGGTGGCGCGCTACGCGCGCCACACTATTTTATTCTCCCTCTATGGGGGTCGTGGACCCCCACGAGGGAAAATAAGTGTCGGTATGCCGGCGGTCGGGCTCCCGGCGCCGGTATACTGGGCGCCGGGAGCCCGACCGCCGGCATACAGAATGCCACCCAGCCGGTACTGAGTATAACTGCTCTGTATGTGTATATCACATGGTGTAGCAGTAATATGGATAATGTAATGTTAGTGACACAGCCGGTACTGAGTATAACTGCTCTGTATGTGTATATCACATGGTGTAGCAGTAATATGGATAATGTAGCGTTAGTGACACAGCCGGTACTGAGTATAACTGCTCTGTATGTGTATGTCACATGGTGTAGCAGTAATATGGATAATGTAGCATTAGTGACACAGCCGGTATTGAGTATAACTGCTCTGTATGTGTATGTCACATGGTGTAGCAGTAATATGGATAATGTAGTGTTAGTGGCACAGCCGGTACTGAGTATAACTGCTCTGTATGTGTATGTCACATGGTGTAGCAGTAATATGGATAATGTAGTGTTAGTGGCACAGCCGGTACTGAGTATATCTGCTCTGTATGTGTATGTCACATGGCGTAGCAGTAATATGGATAATGTAGCATTAGTGACACAGCCGGTATTGAGTATAACTGCTCTGTATGTGTATGTCACATGGTGTAGCAGTAATATGGATAATGTAATGTTAGTGACACAGCCGGTACTGAGTATAACTGCTCTGTATGTGTATGTCACATGGTGTAGTAGTAATATGGATAATGTAGTGTTAGTGACACAGCCGGTACTGAGTATAACTGCTCTGTATGTGTATGTCACATGGTGTAGCAGTAATATGGATAATGTAGTGTTAGTGACACAGCCGGTACTGGGTATAACTGCTGTGTATGTGTATGTCACATGGTATAGCAGTAATATGGATAATGTAATGTTAGTGACACAGCCGGTACTGAGTATAACTGCTCTGTATGTGTATGTCACATGGTGTAGCAGTAATATGGATAATGTAGCGTTAGTGACACAGCCGGTACTGAGTATAACTGCTCTGTATGTGTATGTCACATGGTGTAGCAGTAATATGGATAATGTAGTGTTAGTGACACAGCCGGTACTGAGTATAACTGCTCTGTATGTGTATGTCACATGGTGTAGAAGTAATATGGATAATGTAATGTTAGTGACACAGCCGGTACTGAGTATAACTGCTCTGTATGTGTATATCACATGGTGTAGAAGTAATATGGATAATGTAGTGTTAGTGACACAGCCGGTACTGAGTATAACTGCTCTGTATGTGTATGTCACATGGTGTAGCAGTAATATGGATAATGTAGCGTTAGTGACACAGCCGGTACTGAGTATAACTGCTCTGTATGTGTATGTCACATGGTGTAGCAGTAATATGGATAATGTAGTATTAGTGACACAGCCGGTACTGAGTATAACTGCTCTGTATGTGTATGTCACATGGTGTAGCAGTAATATGGATAATGTAGTGTTAGTGACACAGCCGGTACTGAGTATAACTGCTCTGTATGTGTATGTCACATGGTGTAGCAGTAATATGGATAATGTAGCGTTAGTGACACAGCCGGTACTGAGTATAACTGCTCTGTATGTGTATGTCACATGGTGTAGCAGTAATATGGATAATGTAGCGTTAGTGACACAGCCGGTACTGAGTATAACTGCTCTGTATGTGTATGTCACATGGTGTATAAGTAATATGGATAATGTAGTGTTAGTGACACAGCCGGTACTGAGTATAACTGCTCTGTATGTGTATGTCACATGGTGTAGAAGTAATATGGATAATGTAGTGTTAGTGACACAGCCGGTACTGAGTATAACTGCTCTGTATGTGTATGTCACATGGTGTAGCAGTAATATGGATAATGTAGCGTTAGTGACACAGCCGGTACTGAGTATAACTGCTCTGTATGTGTATGTCACATGGTGTAGCAGTAATATGGATAATGTAGCGTTAGTGACACAGCCGGTACTGAGTATATCTGCTCTGTATGTGTATGTCACATGGTGTAGCAGTAATATGGATAATGTAATGTTAGTGACACAGCCGGTACTGAGTATAACTGCTCTGTATGTGTATATCACATGGTGTAGCAGTAATATGGATAATGTAGTGTTAGTGGCACAGCAGGTACTGAGTATAACTGCTCTGTATGTGTATGTCACATGGCGTAGCAGTAATATGGATAATGTAGTGTTAGTGACACAGCCGGTACTGAGTATAACTGCTCTGTATGTGTATGTCACATGGTGTAGCAGTAATATGGATAATGTAGTGTTAGTGACACAGCCGGTACTGAGTATAACTGCTCTGTATGTGTATGTCACATGGTGTAGCAGTAATATGGATAATGTAGCATTAGTGACACAGCCGGTACTGAGTATAACTGCTCTGTATGTGTATGTCACATGGTGTAGCAGTAATATGGATAATATAGTATTAGTGACACAGCCGGTACTGAGTATAACTGCTCTGTATGTGTATGTCACATGGTGTAGCAGTAATATGGATAATGTAGCGTTAGTGGCACAGCCGGTACTGAGTATATCTGCTCTGTATGTGTATGTCACATGGTGTAGCAGTAATATGGATAATGTAGCGTTAGTGACACAGCTGGTACTGAGTATAACTGCTGTGTATGTGTATGGCACATGGTGTAGCAGTAATATGTATAATGCAGCGTTATTGGCACAGCCGGTACTGAGTATAACTGCTCTGTATGTGTATGTCACATGGTGTAGCAGTAATATGGATAATGTAGCGTTAGTGACACAGCCGGTACTGAGTATAACTGCTCTGTATGTGTATGTCACATGGTGTAGCAGTAATATGGATAATGTAGTATTAGTGACACAGCCGGTACTGAGTATAACTGCTCTGTATGTGTATGTCACATGGTGTAGCAGTAATATGGATAATGTAGTGTTAGTGACACAGCCGGTACTGAGTATAACTGCTCTGTATGTGTATGTCACATGGTGTAGCAGTAATATGGATAATGTAGCGTTAGTGACACAGCCGGTACTGAGTATAACTGCTCTGTATGTGTATGTCACATGGTGTAGCAGTAATATGGATAATGTAGTGTTATTAGCACAGCCGGTACTGAGTATAACTGCTCTGTATGTGTATGTCACATGGTGTAGCAGTAATATGGATAATGTAGCGTTAGTGACACAGCCGGTACTGAGTATAACTGCTCTGTATATGTATGTCACATGGTGTAGCAGTAATATGGATAATGTAGTGTTAGTGACACAGCCGGTACTGAGTATAACTGCTCTGTATGTGTATGTCACATGGTGTAGCAGTAATATGGATAATGTAATGTTAGTGACACAGCCGGTACTGAGTATAACTGCTCTGTATGTGTATGTCACATGGTGTAGCAGTAATATGGATAATGTAGTGTTAGTGGCACAGCCGGTACTGAGTATAACTGCTCTGTATGTGTATATCACATGGTGTAGTAGTAATATGGATAATGTAGTGTTAGTGACACAGCCGGTACTGAGTATAACTGCTCTGTATGTGTATGTCACATGGTGTAGCAGTAATATGGATAATGTAGTGTTAGTGACACAGCCGGTACTGGGTATAACTGCTGTGTATGTGTATGTCACATGGTATAGCAGTAATATGGATAATGTAATGTTAGTGACACAGCCGGTACTGAGTATAACTGCTCTGTATGTGTATGTCACATGGTGTAACAGTAATATGTATAATGCAGCGTTATTGGCACAGCCAGTACTGAGTATAACTGCTCTGTATGTGTATGTCACATGGTGTAGCAGTAATATGGATAATGTAGCGTTAGTGACACAGCCGGTACTGAGTATAACTGCTCTGTATGTGTATATCACATGGTGTAGTAGTAATATGGATAATGTAGTGTTAGTGACACAGCCGGTACTGAGTATAACTGCTCGGTATGTGTATGTCACATGGTGTAGCAGTAATATGGATAATGTAGCGTTAGTGACACAGCCGGTACTGAGTATAACTGCTCTGTATGTGTATGTCACATGGTGTAGCAGTAATATGGATAATGTAGTGTTAGTGACACAGCCAGTACTGAGTATAACTGCTCTGTATGTGTATGTCACATGGTGTAGCAGTAATATGGATAATGTAGCGTTAGTGACACAGCCGGTACTGAGTATAATTGCTCTGTATGTGTATATCACATGGTGTAGCAGTAATATGGATAATGTAATGTTAGTGACACAGCCGGTACTGAGTATATCTGCTCTGTATGTGTATGTCACATGGCGTAGCAGTAATATGGATAATGTAGCATTAGTGACACAGCCGGTATTGAGTATAACTGCTCTGTATGTGTATGTCACATGGTGTAGCAGTAATATGGATAATGTAGCGTTAGTGACACAGCCGGTACTGAGTATAACTGCTCTGTATGTGTATATCACATGGTGTAGCAGTAATATGGATAATGTAGCGTTAGTGACACAGCCGGTACTGAGTATAACTGCTCTGTATATGTATGTCACATGGTGTAGCAGTAATATGGATAATGTAGTGTTAGTGACACAGCCGGTACTGAGTATAACTGCTCTGTATGTGTATGTCACATGGTGTAGCAGTAATATGGATAATGTAATGTTAGTGACACAGCCGGTACTGAGTATAACTGCTCTGTATGTGTATGTCACATGGTGTAGCAGTAATATGGATAATGTAGTGTTAGTGGCACAGCCGGTACTGAGTATAACTGCTCTGTATGTGTATATCACATGGTGTAGTAGTAATATGGATAATGTAGTGTTAGTGACACAGCCGGTACTGAGTATAACTGCTCTGTATGTGTATGTCACATGGTGTAGCAGTAATATGGATAATGTAGTGTTAGTGACACAGCCGGTACTGGGTATAACTGCTGTGTATGTGTATGTCACATGGTATAGCAGTAATATGGATAATGTAATGTTAGTGACACAGCCGGTACTGAGTATAACTGCTCTGTATGTGTATGTCACATGGTGTAACAGTAATATGTATAATGCAGCGTTATTGGCACAGCCAGTACTGAGTATAACTGCTCTGTATGTGTATGTCACATGGTGTAGCAGTAATATGGATAATGTAGCGTTAGTGACACAGCCGGTACTGAGTATAACTGCTCTGTATGTGTATATCACATGGTGTAGTAGTAATATGGATAATGTAGTGTTAGTGACACAGCCGGTACTGAGTATAACTGCTCGGTATGTGTATGTCACATGGTGTAGCAGTAATATGGATAATGTAGCGTTAGTGACACAGCCGGTACTGAGTATAACTGCTCTGTATGTGTATGTCACATGGTGTAGCAGTAATATGGATAATGTAGTGTTAGTGACACAGCCAGTACTGAGTATAACTGCTCTGTATGTGTATGTCACATGGTGTAGCAGTAATATGGATAATGTAGCGTTAGTGACACAGCCGGTACTGAGTATAACTGCTCTGTATGTGTATGTCACATGGTGTAGTAGTAATATGGATAATGTAGCGTTAGTGACACAGCCGGTACTGAGTATAACTGCTCTGTATGTGTATGTCACATGGTGTAGCAGTGATATGGATAATGTAGTGTTAGTGACACAGCCGGTACTGAGTATAACTGCTCTGTATATGTATATCACATGGTGTAGCAGTAATATGGATAATGTAGTGTTAGTGACACAGCCGGTACTGAGTATAACTGCTCTGTATATGTATGTCACATGGTGTAGTAGTAATATGTATAATGCAGCGTTATTGGCACAGCCAGTACTGAGTATAACTGCTCTGTATGTGTATGTCACATGGTGTAGCAGTAATATGGATAATGTAGCGTTAGTGACACAGCCGGTACGGGTTCACTACGGCTGGCCGGCGGTCGGGCTCCCGGCGCCCAGCATACCGGCGCCGGGAGCCCGACCGCCGGCTGACCGACAGTGTGGCGAGCGCAAATGAGCCCCTTGCGGGCTCGCTGCGCTCGCCACGCTACGGGCACGGTGGCGCGCTACGCGCGCCACACTATTTTATTCTCCCTCTATGGGGGTCGTGGACCCCCACGAGGGAAAATAAGTGTCGGTATGCCGGCGGTCGGGCTCCCGGCGCCGGTATACTGGGCGCCGGGAGCCCGACCGCCGGCATACAGAATGCCACCCAGCCGGTACTGAGTATAACTGCTCTGTATGTGTATATCACATGGTGTAGCAGTAATATGGATAATGTAATGTTAGTGACACAGCCGGTACTGAGTATAACTGCTCTGTATGTGTATATCACATGGTGTAGCAGTAATATGGATAATGTAGCGTTAGTGACACAGCCGGTACTGAGTATAACTGCTCTGTATGTGTATGTCACATGGTGTAGCAGTAATATGGATAATGTAGCATTAGTGACACAGCCGGTATTGAGTATAACTGCTCTGTATGTGTATGTCACATGGTGTAGCAGTAATATGGATAATGTAGTGTTAGTGGCACAGCCGGTACTGAGTATAACTGCTCTGTATGTGTATGTCACATGGTGTAGCAGTAATATGGATAATGTAGTGTTAGTGGCACAGCCGGTACTGAGTATATCTGCTCTGTATGTGTATGTCACATGGCGTAGCAGTAATATGGATAATGTAGCATTAGTGACACAGCCGGTATTGAGTATAACTGCTCTGTATGTGTATGTCACATGGTGTAGCAGTAATATGGATAATGTAATGTTAGTGACACAGCCGGTACTGAGTATAACTGCTCTGTATGTGTATGTCACATGGTGTAGTAGTAATATGGATAATGTAGTGTTAGTGACACAGCCGGTACTGAGTATAACTGCTCTGTATGTGTATGTCACATGGTGTAGCAGTAATATGGATAATGTAGTGTTAGTGACACAGCCGGTACTGGGTATAACTGCTGTGTATGTGTATGTCACATGGTATAGCAGTAATATGGATAATGTAATGTTAGTGACACAGCCGGTACTGAGTATAACTGCTCTGTATGTGTATGTCACATGGTGTAGCAGTAATATGGATAATGTAGCGTTAGTGACACAGCCGGTACTGAGTATAACTGCTCTGTATGTGTATGTCACATGGTGTAGCAGTAATATGGATAATGTAGTGTTAGTGACACAGCCGGTACTGAGTATAACTGCTCTGTATGTGTATGTCACATGGTGTAGAAGTAATATGGATAATGTAATGTTAGTGACACAGCCGGTACTGAGTATAACTGCTCTGTATGTGTATATCACATGGTGTAGAAGTAATATGGATAATGTAGTGTTAGTGACACAGCCGGTACTGAGTATAACTGCTCTGTATGTGTATGTCACATGGTGTAGCAGTAATATGGATAATGTAGCGTTAGTGACACAGCCGGTACTGAGTATAACTGCTCTGTATGTGTATGTCACATGGTGTAGCAGTAATATGGATAATGTAGTATTAGTGACACAGCCGGTACTGAGTATAACTGCTCTGTATGTGTATGTCACATGGTGTAGCAGTAATATGGATAATGTAGTGTTAGTGACACAGCCGGTACTGAGTATAACTGCTCTGTATGTGTATGTCACATGGTGTAGCAGTAATATGGATAATGTAGCGTTAGTGACACAGCCGGTACTGAGTATAACTGCTCTGTATGTGTATGTCACATGGTGTAGCAGTAATATGGATAATGTAGCGTTAGTGACACAGCCGGTACTGAGTATAACTGCTCTGTATGTGTATGTCACATGGTGTATAAGTAATATGGATAATGTAGTGTTAGTGACACAGCCGGTACTGAGTATAACTGCTCTGTATGTGTATGTCACATGGTGTAGAAGTAATATGGATAATGTAGTGTTAGTGACACAGCCGGTACTGAGTATAACTGCTCTGTATGTGTATGTCACATGGTGTAGCAGTAATATGGATAATGTAGCGTTAGTGACACAGCCGGTACTGAGTATAACTGCTCTGTATGTGTATGTCACATGGTGTAGCAGTAATATGGATAATGTAGCGTTAGTGACACAGCCGGTACTGAGTATATCTGCTCTGTATGTGTATGTCACATGGTGTAGCAGTAATATGGATAATGTAATGTTAGTGACACAGCCGGTACTGAGTATAACTGCTCTGTATGTGTATATCACATGGTGTAGCAGTAATATGGATAATGTAGTGTTAGTGGCACAGCAGGTACTGAGTATAACTGCTCTGTATGTGTATGTCACATGGCGTAGCAGTAATATGGATAATGTAGTGTTAGTGACACAGCCGGTACTGAGTATAACTGCTCTGTATGTGTATGTCACATGGTGTAGCAGTAATATGGATAATGTAGTGTTAGTGACACAGCCGGTACTGAGTATAACTGCTCTGTATGTGTATGTCACATGGTGTAGCAGTAATATGGATAATGTAGCATTAGTGACACAGCCGGTACTGAGTATAACTGCTCTGTATGTGTATGTCACATGGTGTAGCAGTAATATGGATAATATAGTATTAGTGACACAGCCGGTACTGAGTATAACTGCTCTGTATGTGTATGTCACATGGTGTAGCAGTAATATGGATAATGTAGCGTTAGTGGCACAGCCGGTACTGAGTATATCTGCTCTGTATGTGTATGTCACATGGTGTAGCAGTAATATGGATAATGTAGCGTTAGTGACACAGCTGGTACTGAGTATAACTGCTGTGTATGTGTATGGCACATGGTGTAGCAGTAATATGTATAATGCAGCGTTATTGGCACAGCCGGTACTGAGTATAACTGCTCTGTATGTGTATGTCACATGGTGTAGCAGTAATATGGATAATGTAGCGTTAGTGACACAGACGGTACTGAGTATAACTGCTCTGTATGTGTATGTCACATGGTGTAGCAGTAATATGGATAATGTAGCGTTAGTGACACAGCCGGTACTGAGTATAACTGCTCTGTATGTGTATGTCACATGGTGTAGCAGTAATATGGATAATGTAGCGTTAGTGACACAGCCGGTACTGAGTATAACTGCTCTGTATGTGTATGTCACATGGTGTAGCAGTAATATGGATAATGTAGTGTTAGTGACACAGCCAGTACTGAGTATAACTGCTCTGTATGTGTATGTCACATGGTGTAGCAGTAATATGGATAATGTAGTGTTAGTGACACAGCCGGTACTGAGTATAACTGCTCTGTATGTGTATGTCACATGGTGTAGCAGTAATATGGATAATGTAGTGTTAGTGACACAGCCGGTACTGAGTATAACTGCTCTGTATGTGTATGTCACATGGTGTAGCAGTAATATGGATAATGTAGTGTTAGTGGCACAGCCGGTACTGAGTATAACTGCTCTGTATGTGTATGTCACATGGTGTAGCAGTAATATGGATAATGTAGTGTTAGTGGCACAGCCGGTACTGAGTATAACTGCTCTGTATGTGTATGTCACATGGTGTAGCAGTAATATGGATAATGTAGTGTTAGTGACACAGCCGGTACTGAGTATAACTGCTCTGTATGTGTATGTCACATGGTGTAGCAGTAATATGGATAATGTAGCGTTAGTGACACAGCCGGTACTGAGTATAACTGCTCTGTATGTGTATGTCACATGGTGTAGCAGTAATATGGATAATGTAGTGTTAGTGACACAGCCGGTACTGAGTATAACTGCTCTGTATGTGTATGTCACATGGTGTAGCAGTAATATGGATAATGTAGTGTTAGTGACACAGCCGGTACTGAGTATAACTGCTCTGTATGTGTATGTCACATGGTGTAGCAGTAATATGGATAATGTAGCGTTAGTGACACAGCCGATACTGAGTATAACTGCTCTGTATGTGTATGTCACATGGTGTAGCAGTAATATGGATAATGTAGCGTTAGTGACACAGCCGGTACTGAGTATAACTGCTCTGTATGTGTATGTCACATGGTGTAGAAGTAATATGGATAATGTAGTGTTAGTGACACAGCCGGTACTGAGTATAACTGCTCTGTATGTGTATGTCACATGGTGTAGAAGTAATATGGATAATGTAGTGTTAGTGACACAGCCGGTACTGAGTATAACTGCTCTGTATGTGTATGTCACATGGTGTAGCAGTAATATGGATAATGTAGCGTTAGTGACTCAGCCGGTACTGAGTATAACTGCTCTGTATGTGTATGTCACATGGTGTAGCAGTAATATGGATAATGTAGCGTTAGTGACACAGCCGGTACTGAGTATATCTGCTCTGTATGTGTATGTCACATGGTGTAGCAGTAATATGGATAATGTAATGTTAGTGACACAGCCGGTACTGAGTATAACTGCTCTGTATGTGTATATCACATGGTGTAGCAGTAATATGGATAATGTAGTGTTAGTGGCACAGCAGGTACTGAGTATAACTGCTCTGTATGTGTATGTCACATGGCGTAGCAGTAATATGGATAATGTAGTGTTAGTGACACAGCCGGTACTGAGTATAACTGCTCTGTATGTGTATGTCACATGGTGTAGCAGTAATATGGATAATGTAGTGTTAGTGACACAGCCGGTACTGAGTATAACTGCTCTGTATGTGTATGTCACATGGTGTAGCAGTAATATGGATAATGTAGCATTAGTGACACAGCCGGTACTGAGTATAACTGCTCTGTATGTGTATGTCACATGGTGTAGCAGTAATATGGATAATATAGTATTAGTGACACAGCCGGTACTGAGTATAACTGCTCTGTATGTGTATGTCACATGGTGTAGCAGTAATATGGATAATGTAGCGTTAGTGGCACAGCCGGTACTGAGTATATCTGCTCTGTATGTGTATGTCACATGGTGTAGCAGTAATATGGATAATGTAGCGTTAGTGACACAGCTGGTACTGAGTATAACTGCTGTGTATGTGTATGGCACATTTTGTAGCAGTAATATGTATAATGCAGCGTTATTGGCACAGCCGGTACTGAGTATAACTGCTCTGTATGTGTATGTCACATGGTGTAGCAGTAATATGGATAATGTAGCATTAGTGACACAGACGGTACTGAGTATAACTGCTCTGTATGTGTATGTCACATGGTGTAGCAGTAATATGGATAATGTAGCGTTAGTGACACAGCCGGTACTGAGTATAACTGCTCTGTATGTGTATGTCACATGGTGTAGCAGTAATATGGATAATGTAGCGTTAGTGACACAGCCGGTACTGAGTATAACTGCTCTGTATGTGTATGTCACATGGTGTAGCAGTAATATGGATAATGTAGTGTTAGTGACACAGCCGGTACTGAGTATAACTGCTCTGTATGTGTATGTCACATGGTGTAGCAGTAATATGGATAATGTAGCGTTAGTGACACAGCCGGTACTGAGTATAACTGCTCTGTATGTGTATGTCACATGGTGTAGCAGTAATATGGATAATGTAGTGTTAGTGACACAGCCGGTACTGAGTATAACTGCTCTGTATGTGTATGTCACATGGTGTAGCAGTAATATGGATAATGTAGTGTTAGTGACACAGCCAGTACTGAGTATAACTGCTCTGTATGTGTATGTCACATGGTGTAGCAGTAATATGGATAATGTAGTGTTAGTGACACAGCCGGTACTGAGTATAACTGCTCTGTATGTGTATGTCACATGGTGTAGCAGTAATATGGATAATGTAGTGTTAGTGACACAGCCGGTACTGAGTATAACTGCTCTGTATGTGTATGTCACATGGTGTAGCAGTAATATGGATAATGTAGTGTTAGTGGCACAGCCGGTACTGAGTATAACTGCTCTGTATGTGTATGTCACATGGTGTAGCAGTAATATGGATAATGTAGCGTTAGTGGCACAGCCGGTACTGAGTATATCTGCTCTGTATGTGTATGTCACATGGTGTAGCAGTAATATGGATAATGTAGCGTTAGTGACACAGCTGGTACTGAGTATAACTGCTGTGTATGTGTATGGCACATGGTGTAGCAGTAATATGTATAATGCAGCGTTATTGGCACAGCCGGTACTGAGTATAACTGCTCTGTATGTGTATGTCACATGGTGTAGCAGTAATATGGATAATGTAGCGTTAGTGACACAGACGGTACTGAGTATAACTGCTCTGTATGTGTATGTCACATGGTGTAGCAGTAATATGGATAATGTAGCGTTAGTGACACAGCCGGTACTGAGTATAACTGCTCTGTATGTGTATGTCACATGGTGTAGCAGTAATATGGATAATGTAGCGTTAGTGACACAGCCGGTACTGAGTATAACTGCTCTGTATGTGTATGTCACATGGTGTAGCAGTAATATGGATAATGTAGTGTTAGTGACACAGCCGGTACTGAGTATAACTGCTCTGTATGTGTATGTCACATGGTGTAGCAGTAATATGGATAATGTAGTGTTAGTGACACAGCCGGTACTGAGTATAACTGCTCTGTATGTGTATGTCACATGGTGTAGCAGTAATATGGATAATGTAGCGTTAGTGACACAGCCGATACTGAGTATAACTGCTCTGTATGTGTATGTCACATGGTGTAGCAGTAATATGGATAATGTAGCGTTAGTGACACAGCCGGTACTGAGTATAACTGCTCTGTATGTGTATGTCACATGGTGTAGAAGTAATATGGATAATGTAGTGTTAGTGACACAGCCGGTACTGAGTATAACTGCTCTGTATGTGTATGTCACATGGTGTAGAAGTAATATGGATAATGTAGTGTTAGTGACACAGCCGGTACTGAGTATAACTGCTCTGTATGTGTATGTCACATGGTGTAGCAGTAATATGGATAATGTAGCGTTAGTGACACAGCCGGTACTGAGTATAACTGCTCTGTATGTGTATGTCACATGGTGTAGCAGTAATATGGATAATGTAGCGTTAGTGACACAGCCGGTACTGAGTATATCTGCTCTGTATGTGTATGTCACATGGTGTAGCAGTAATATGGATAATGTAATGTTAGTGACACAGCCGGTACTGAGTATAACTGCTCTGTATGTGTATATCACATGGTGTAGCAGTAATATGGATAATGTAGTGTTAGTGGCACAGCAGGTACTGAGTATAACTGCTCTGTATGTGTATGTCACATGGCGTAGCAGTAATATGGATAATGTAGTGTTAGTGACACAGCCGGTACTGAGTATAACTGCTCTGTATGTGTATGTCACATGGTGTAGCAGTAATATGGATAATGTAGTGTTAGTGACACAGCCGGTACTGAGTATAACTGCTCTGTATGTGTATGTCACATGGTGTAGCAGTAATATGGATAATGTAGCATTAGTGACACAGCCGTTACTGAGTATAACTGCTCTGTATGTGTATGTCACATGGTGTAGCAGTAATATGGATAATGTAGTGTTAGTGACACAGCCGGTACTGAGTATAACTGCTCTGTATGTGTATGTCACATGGTGTAGAAGTAATATGGATAATGTAATGTTAGTGACACAGCCGGTACTGAGTATAACTGCTCTGTATGTGTATATCACATGGTGTAGAAGTAATATGGATAATGTAGTGTTAGTGACACAGCCGGTACTGAGTATAACTGCTCTGTATGTGTATGTCACATGGTGTAGCAGTAATATGGATAATGTAGCGTTAGTGACACAGCCGGTACTGAGTATAACTGCTCTGTATGTGTATGTCACATGGTGTAGCAGTAATATGGATAATGTAGTATTAGTGACACAGCCGGTACTGAGTATAACTGCTCTGTATGTGTATGTCACATGGTGTAGCAGTAATATGGATAATGTAGTGTTAGTGACACAGCCGGTACTGAGTATAACTGCTCTGTATGTGTATGTCACATGGTGTAGCAGTAATATGGATAATGTAGCGTTAGTGACACAGCCGGTACTGAGTATAACTGCTCTGTATGTGTATGTCACATGGTGTAGCAGTAATATGGATAATGTAGCGTTAGTGACACAGCCGGTACTGAGTATAACTGCTCTGTATGTGTATGTCACATGGTGTATAAGTAATATGGATAATGTAGTGTTAGTGACACAGCCGGTACTGAGTATAACTGCTCTGTATGTGTATGTCACATGGTGTAGAAGTAATATGGATAATGTAGTGTTAGTGACACAGCCGGTACTGAGTATAACTGCTCTGTATGTGTATGTCACATGGTGTAGCAGTAATATGGATAATGTAGCGTTAGTGACACAGCCGGTACTGAGTATAACTGCTCTGTATGTGTATGTCACATGGTGTAGCAGTAATATGGATAATGTAGCGTTAGTGACACAGCCGGTACTGAGTATATCTGCTCTGTATGTGTATGTCACATGGTGTAGCAGTAATATGGATAATGTAATGTTAGTGACACAGCCGGTACTGAGTATAACTGCTCTGTATGTGTATATCACATGGTGTAGCAGTAATATGGATAATGTAGTGTTAGTGGCACAGCAGGTACTGAGTATAACTGCTCTGTATGTGTATGTCACATGGCGTAGCAGTAATATGGATAATGTAGTGTTAGTGACACAGCCGGTACTGAGTATAACTGCTCTGTATGTGTATGTCACATGGTGTAGCAGTAATATGGATAATGTAGTGTTAGTGACACAGCCGGTACTGAGTATAACTGCTCTGTATGTGTATGTCACATGGTGTAGCAGTAATATGGATAATGTAGCATTAGTGACACAGCCGGTACTGAGTATAACTGCTCTGTATGTGTATGTCACATGGTGTAGCAGTAATATGGATAATATAGTATTAGTGACACAGCCGGTACTGAGTATAACTGCTCTGTATGTGTATGTCACATGGTGTAGCAGTAATATGGATAATGTAGCGTTAGTGGCACAGCCGGTACTGAGTATATCTGCTCTGTATGTGTATGTCACATGGTGTAGCAGTAATATGGATAATGTAGCGTTAGTGACACAGCTGGTACTGAGTATAACTGCTGTGTATGTGTATGGCACATGGTGTAGCAGTAATATGTATAATGCAGCGTTATTGGCACAGCCGGTACTGAGTATAACTGCTCTGTATGTGTATGTCACATGGTGTAGCAGTAATATGGATAATGTAGCGTTAGTGACACAGACGGTACTGAGTATAACTGCTCTGTATGTGTATGTCACATGGTGTAGCAGTAATATGGATAATGTAGCGTTAGTGACACAGCCGGTACTGAGTATAACTGCTCTGTATGTGTATGTCACATGGTGTAGCAGTAATATGGATAATGTAGCGTTAGTGACACAGCCGGTACTGAGTATAACTGCTCTGTATGTGTATGTCACATGGTGTAGCAGTAATATGGATAATGTAGTGTTAGTGACACAGCCAGTACTGAGTATAACTGCTCTGTATGTGTATGTCACATGGTGTAGCAGTAATATGGATAATGTAGTGTTAGTGACACAGCCGGTACTGAGTATAACTGCTCTGTATGTGTATGTCACATGGTGTAGCAGTAATATGGATAATGTAGTGTTAGTGACACAGCCGGTACTGAGTATAACTGCTCTGTATGTGTATGTCACATGGTGTAGCAGTAATATGGATAATGTAGTGTTAGTGGCACAGCCGGTACTGAGTATAACTGCTCTGTATGTGTATGTCACATGGTGTAGCAGTAATATGGATAATGTAGTGTTAGTGGCACAGCCGGTACTGAGTATAACTGCTCTGTATGTGTATGTCACATGGTGTAGCAGTAATATGGATAATGTAGTGTTAGTGACACAGCCGGTACTGAGTATAACTGCTCTGTATGTGTATGTCACATGGTGTAGCAGTAATATGGATAATGTAGCGTTAGTGACACAGCCGGTACTGAGTATAACTGCTCTGTATGTGTATGTCACATGGTGTAGCAGTAATATGGATAATGTAGTGTTAGTGACACAGCCGGTACTGAGTATAACTGCTCTGTATGTGTATGTCACATGGTGTAGCAGTAATATGGATAATGTAGTGTTAGTGACACAGCCGGTACTGAGTATAACTGCTCTGTATGTGTATGTCACATGGTGTAGCAGTAATATGGATAATGTAGCGTTAGTGACACAGCCGATACTGAGTATAACTGCTCTGTATGTGTATGTCACATGGTGTAGCAGTAATATGGATAATGTAGCGTTAGTGACACAGCCGGTACTGAGTATAACTGCTCTGTATGTGTATGTCACATGGTGTAGAAGTAATATGGATAATGTAGTGTTAGTGACACAGCCGGTACTGAGTATAACTGCTCTGTATGTGTATGTCACATGGTGTAGAAGTAATATGGATAATGTAGTGTTAGTGACACAGCCGGTACTGAGTATAACTGCTCTGTATGTGTATGTCACATGGTGTAGCAGTAATATGGATAATGTAGCGTTAGTGACACAGCCGGTACTGAGTATAACTGCTCTGTATGTGTATGTCACATGGTGTAGCAGTAATATGGATAATGTAGCGTTAGTGACACAGCCGGTACTGAGTATATCTGCTCTGTATGTGTATGTCACATGGTGTAGCAGTAATATGGATAATGTAATGTTAGTGACACAGCCGGTACTGAGTATAACTGCTCTGTATGTGTATATCACATGGTGTAGCAGTAATATGGATAATGTAGTGTTAGTGGCACAGCAGGTACTGAGTATAACTGCTCTGTATGTGTATGTCACATGGCGTAGCAGTAATATGGATAATGTAGTGTTAGTGACACAGCCGGTACTGAGTATAACTGCTCTGTATGTGTATGTCACATGGTGTAGCAGTAATATGGATAATGTAGTGTTAGTGACACAGCCGGTACTGAGTATAACTGCTCTGTATGTGTATGTCACATGGTGTAGCAGTAATATGGATAATGTAGCATTAGTGACACAGCCGGTACTGAGTATAACTGCTCTGTATGTGTATGTCACATGGTGTAGCAGTAATATGGATAATATAGTATTAGTGACACAGCCGGTACTGAGTATAACTGCTCTGTATGTGTATGTCACATGGTGTAGCAGTAATATGGATAATGTAGCGTTAGTGGCACAGCCGGTACTGAGTATATCTGCTCTGTATGTGTATGTCACATGGTGTAGCAGTAATATGGATAATGTAGCGTTAGTGACACAGCTGGTACTGAGTATAACTGCTGTGTATGTGTATGGCACATTTTGTAGCAGTAATATGTATAATGCAGCGTTATTGGCACAGCCGGTACTGAGTATAACTGCTCTGTATGTGTATGTCACATGGTGTAGCAGTAATATGGATAATGTAGCATTAGTGACACAGACGGTACTGAGTATAACTGCTCTGTATGTGTATGTCACATGGTGTAGCAGTAATATGGATAATGTAGCGTTAGTGACACAGCCGGTACTGAGTATAACTGCTCTGTATGTGTATGTCACATGGTGTAGCAGTAATATGGATAATGTAGCGTTAGTGACACAGCCGGTACTGAGTATAACTGCTCTGTATGTGTATGTCACATGGTGTAGCAGTAATATGGATAATGTAGTGTTAGTGACACAGCCGGTACTGAGTATAACTGCTCTGTATGTGTATGTCACATGGTGTAGCAGTAATATGGATAATGTAGCGTTAGTGACACAGCCGGTACTGAGTATAACTGCTCTGTATGTGTATGTCACATGGTGTAGCAGTAATATGGATAATGTAGTGTTAGTGACACAGCCGGTACTGAGTATAACTGCTCTGTATGTGTATGTCACATGGTGTAGCAGTAATATGGATAATGTAGTGTTAGTGACACAGCCAGTACTGAGTATAACTGCTCTGTATGTGTATGTCACATGGTGTAGCAGTAATATGGATAATGTAGTGTTAGTGACACAGCCGGTACTGAGTATAACTGCTCTGTATGTGTATGTCACATGGTGTAGCAGTAATATGGATAATGTAGTGTTAGTGACACAGCCGGTACTGAGTATAACTGCTCTGTATGTGTATGTCACATGGTGTAGCAGTAATATGGATAATGTAGTGTTAGTGGCACAGCCGGTACTGAGTATAACTGCTCTGTATGTGTATGTCACATGGTGTGGCAGTAATATGGATAATGTAGCGTTAGTGGCACAGCCGGTACTGAGTATATCTGCTCTGTATGTGTATGTCACATGGTGTAGCAGTAATATGGATAATGTAGCGTTAGTGACACAGCTGGTACTGAGTATAACTGCTGTGTATGTGTATGGCACATGGTGTAGCAGTAATATGTATAATGCAGCGTTATTGGCACAGCCGGTACTGAGTATAACTGCTCTGTATGTGTATGTCACATGGTGTAGCAGTAATATGGATAATGTAGCGTTAGTGACACAGACGGTACTGAGTATAACTGCTCTGTATGTGTATGTCACATGGTGTAGCAGTAATATGGATAATGTAGCGTTAGTGACACAGCCGGTACTGAGTATAACTGCTCTGTATGTGTATGTCACATGGTGTAGCAGTAATATGGATAATGTAGCGTTAGTGACACAGCCGGTACTGAGTATAACTGCTCTGTATGTGTATGTCACATGGTGTAGCAGTAATATGGATAATGTAGTGTTAGTGACACAGCCGGTACTGAGTATAACTGCTCTGTATGTGTATGTCACATGGTGTAGCAGTAATATGGATAATGTAGTGTTAGTGACACAGCCGGTACTGAGTATAACTGCTCTGTATGTGTATGTCACATGGTGTAGCAGTAATATGGATAATGTAGCGTTAGTGACACAGCCGATACTGAGTATAACTGCTCTGTATGTGTATGTCACATGGTGTAGCAGTAATATGGATAATGTAGCGTTAGTGACACAGCCGGTACTGAGTATAACTGCTCTGTATGTGTATGTCACATGGTGTAGAAGTAATATGGATAATGTAGTGTTAGTGACACAGCCGGTACTGAGTATAACTGCTCTGTATGTGTATGTCACATGGTGTAGAAGTAATATGGATAATGTAGTGTTAGTGACACAGCCGGTACTGAGTATAACTGCTCTGTATGTGTATGTCACATGGTGTAGCAGTAATATGGATAATGTAGCGTTAGTGACACAGCCGGTACTGAGTATAACTGCTCTGTATGTGTATGTCACATGGTGTAGCAGTAATATGGATAATGTAGCGTTAGTGACACAGCCGGTACTGAGTATATCTGCTCTGTATGTGTATGTCACATGGTGTAGCAGTAATATGGATAATGTAATGTTAGTGACACAGCCGGTACTGAGTATAACTGCTCTGTATGTGTATATCACATGGTGTAGCAGTAATATGGATAATGTAGTGTTAGTGGCACAGCAGGTACTGAGTATAACTGCTCTGTATGTGTATGTCACATGGTGTAGCAGTAATATGGATAATGTAGTGTTAGTGGCACAGCCGGTACTGAGTATAACTGCTCTGTATGTATATGTCACATGGTGTAGCAGTAATATGGATAATGTAGTGTTAGTGACACAGCCAGTACTGAGTATAACTGCTCTGTATGTGTATGTCACATGGTGTAGTAGTAATATGTATAATGCAGCGTTATTGGCACAGCCAGTACTGAGTATAACTGCTCTGTATGTGTATGTCACATGGTGTAGCAGTAATATGGATAATGTAGTGTTAGTGACACAGCCGGTACTGAGTATATCTGCTGTGTATGTGTATGTCACATGGTGTAGCAGTAATATGGATAATGTAGCGTTAGTGACACAGCCGGTACTGAGTATAACTGCTCTGTATGTGTATGTCACATGGTGTAGCAGTAATATGGATAATGTAGCGTTAGTGACACAGCCGGTACTGAGTATATCTGCTCTGTATGTGTATGTCACATGGTGTAGAAGTAATATGGATAATGTAGTGTTAGTGACACAGCCGGTACTGAGTATAACTGCTCTGTATGTGTATATCACATGGTGTAGAAGTAATATGGATAATGTAGTGTTAGTGACACAGCCGGTACTGAGTATAACTGCTCTGTATGTGTATGTCACATGGTGTAGCAGTAATATGGATAATGTAGTGTTATTAGCACAGCCGGTACTGAGTATAACTGCTCTGTATGTGTATGTCACATGGTGTAGCAGTAATATGGATAATGTAGCGTTAGTGACACAGCCGGTACTGAGTATAATTGCTCTGTATGTGTATATCACATGGTGTAGCAGTAATATGGATAATGTAATGTTAGTGACACAGCTGGTACTGAGTATATCTGCTCTGTATGTGTATGTCACATGGCGTAGCAGTAATATGGATAGTGTAGTGTTAGTGACACAGCCGGTACTGAGTATAACTGCTCTGTATGTGTATGTCACATGGTGTAGCAGTAATATGGATAATGTAGTGTTAGTGACACAGCCGGTACTGAGTATAACTGCTCTGTATGTGTATGTCACATGGTGTAGCAGTAATATGGATAATGTAATGTTAGTGACACAGCCGGTACTGAGTATAACTGCTCTGTATGTGTATGTCACATGGTGTAGCAGTAATATGGATAATGTAGTGTTAGTGGCACAGCCGGTACTGAGTATAACTGCTCTGTATGTGTATATCACATGGTGTAGTAGTAATATGGATAATGTAGTGTTAGTGACACAGCCGGTACTGAGTATAACTGCTCTGTATGTGTATGTCACATGGTGTAGCAGTAATATGGATAATGTAGTGTTAGTGACACAGCCGGTACTGGGTATAACTGCTGTGTATGTGTATGTCACATGGTATAGCAGTAATATGGATAATGTAATGTTAGTGACACAGCCGGTACTGAGTATAACTGCTCTGTATGTGTATGTCACATGGTGTAACAGTAATATGTATAATGCAGCGTTATTGGCACAGCCAGTACTGAGTATAACTGCTCTGTATGTGTATGTCACATGGTGTAGCAGTAATATGGATAACGTAGCGTTAGTGACACAGCCGGTACTGAGTATAACTGCTCTGTATGTGTATATCACATGGTGTAGTAGTAATATGGATAATGTAGTGTTAGTGACACAGCCGGTACTGAGTATAACTGCTCGGTATGTGTATGTCACATGGTGTAGCAGTAATATGGATAATGTAGCGTTAGTGACACAGCCGGTACTGAGTATAACTGCTCTGTATGTGTATGTCACATGGTGTAGCAGTAATATGGATAATGTAGTGTTAGTGACACAGCCAGTACTGAGTATAACTGCTCTGTATGTGTATGTCACATGGTGTAGCAGTAATATGGATAATGTAGCGTTAGTGACACAGCCGGTACTGAGTATAACTGCTCTGTATGTTTATGTCACATGGTGTAGTAGTAATATGGATAATGTAGCGTTAGTGACACAGCCGGTACTGAGTATAACTGCTCTGTATGTGTATGTCACATGGTGTAGCAGTGATATGGATAATGTAGTGTTAGTGACACAGCCGGTACTGAGTATAACTGCTCTGTATATGTATATCACATGGTGTAGCAGTAATATGGATAATGTAGTGTTAGTGACACAGCCGGTACTGAGTATAACTGCTCTGTATATGTATGTCACATGGTGTAGTAGTAATATGTATAATGCAGCGTTATTGGCACAGCCAGTACTGAGTATAACTGCTCTGTATGTGTATGTCACATGGTGTAGCAGTAATATGGATAATGTAGCGTTAGTGACACAGCCGGTACGGGTTCACTACGGCTGGCCGGCGGTCGGGCTCCCGGCGCCCAGCATACCGGCGCCGGGAGCCCGACCGCCGGCTGACCGACAGTGTGGCGAGCGCAAATGAGCCCCTTGCGGGCTCGCTGCGCTCGCCACGCTACGGGCACGGTGGCGCGCTACGCGCGCCACACTATTTTATTCTCCCTCTATGGGGGTCGTGGACCCCCACGAGGGAAAATAAGTGTCGGTATGCCGGCGGTCGGGCTCCCGGCGCCGGTATACTGGGCGCCGGGAGCCCGACCGCCGGCATACAGAATGCCACCCAGCCGGTACTGAGTATAACTGCTCTGTATGTGTATATCACATGGTGTAGCAGTAATATGGATAATGTAATGTTAGTGACACAGCCGGTACTGAGTATAACTGCTCTGTATGTGTATATCACATGGTGTAGCAGTAATATGGATAATGTAGCGTTAGTGACACAGCCGGTACTGAGTATAACTGCTCTGTATGTGTATGTCACATGGTGTAGCAGTAATATGGATAATGTAGCATTAGTGACACAGCCGGTATTGAGTATAACTGCTCTGTATGTGTATGTCACATGGTGTAGCAGTAATATGGATAATGTAGTGTTAGTGGCACAGCCGGTACTGAGTATAACTGCTCTGTATGTGTATGTCACATGGTGTAGCAGTAATATGGATAATGTAGTGTTAGTGGCACAGCCGGTACTGAGTATATCTGCTCTGTATGTGTATGTCACATGGCGTAGCAGTAATATGGATAATGTAGCATTAGTGACACAGCCGGTATTGAGTATAACTGCTCTGTATGTGTATGTCACATGGTGTAGCAGTAATATGGATAATGTAATGTTAGTGACACAGCCGGTACTGAGTATAACTGCTCTGTATGTGTATGTCACATGGTGTAGTAGTAATATGGATAATGTAGTGTTAGTGACACAGCCGGTACTGAGTATAACTGCTCTGTATGTGTATGTCACATGGTGTAGCAGTAATATGGATAATGTAGTGTTAGTGACACAGCCGGTACTGGGTATAACTGCTGTGTATGTGTATGTCACATGGTATAGCAGTAATA
The DNA here is from genome assembly GCF_028390025.1 of Pseudophryne corroboree. Classification (NCBI taxonomy): domain Eukaryota; kingdom Metazoa; phylum Chordata; class Amphibia; order Anura; family Myobatrachidae; genus Pseudophryne; species Pseudophryne corroboree. The sequence continues at coordinate 679,987 of NW_026967550.1, forward strand.
TGGATAATGTAATGTTAGTGACACAGCCGGTACTGAGTATAACTGCTCTGTATGTGTATGTCACATGGTGTAGCAGTAATATGGATAATGTAGCGTTAGTGACACAGCCGGTACTGAGTATAACTGCTCTGTATGTGTATGTCACATGGTGTAGCAGTAATATGGATAATGTAGTGTTAGTGACACAGCCGGTACTGAGTATAACTGCTCTGTATGTGTATGTCACATGGTGTAGAAGTAATATGGATAATGTAATGTTAGTGACACAGCCGGTACTGAGTATAACTGCTCTGTATGTGTATATCACATGGTGTAGAAGTAATATGGATAATGTAGTGTTAGTGACACAGCCGGTACTGAGTATAACTGCTCTGTATGTGTATGTCACATGGTGTAGCAGTAATATGGATAATGTAGCGTTAGTGACACAGCCGGTACTGAGTATAACTGCTCTGTATGTGTATGTCACATGGTGTAGCAGTAATATGGATAATGTAGTATTAGTGACACAGCCGGTACTGAGTATAACTGCTCTGTATGTGTATGTCACATGGTGTAGCAGTAATATGGATAATGTAGTGTTAGTGACACAGCCGGTACTGAGTATAACTGCTCTGTATGTGTATGTCACATGGTGTAGCAGTAATATGGATAATGTAGCGTTAGTGACACAGCCGGTACTGAGTATAACTGCTCTGTATGTGTATGTCACATGGTGTAGCAGTAATATGGATAATGTAGCGTTAGTGACACAGCCGGTACTGAGTATAACTGCTCTGTATGTGTATGTCACATGGTGTATAAGTAATATGGATAATGTAGTGTTAGTGACACAGCCGGTACTGAGTATAACTGCTCTGTATGTGTATATCACATGGTGTAGAAGTAATATGGATAATGTAGTGTTAGTGACACAGCCGGTACTGAGTATAACTGCTCTGTATGTGTATGTCACATGGTGTAGCAGTAATATGGATAATGTAGCGTTAGTGACACAGCCGGTACTGAGTATAACTGCTCTGTATGTGTATGTCACATGGTGTAGCAGTAATATGGATAATGTAGCGTTAGTGACACAGCCGGTACTGAGTATATCTGCTCTGTATGTGTATGTCACATGGTGTAGCAGTAATATGGATAATGTAATGTTAGTGACACAGCCGGTACTGAGTATAACTGCTCTGTATGTGTATATCACATGGTGTAGCAGTAATATGGATAATGTAGTGTTAGTGGCACAGCAGGTACTGAGTATAACTGCTCTGTATGTGTATGTCACATGGCGTAGCAGTAATATGGATAATGTAGTGTTAGTGACACAGCCGGTACTGAGTATAACTGCTCTGTATGTGTATGTCACATGGTGTAGCAGTAATATGGATAATGTAGTGTTAGTGACACAGCCGGTACTGAGTATAACTGCTCTGTATGTGTATGTCACATGGTGTAGCAGTAATATGGATAATGTAGCATTAGTGACACAGCCGGTACTGAGTATAACTGCTCTGTATGTGTATGTCACATGGTGTAGCAGTAATATGGATAATATAGTATTAGTGACACAGCCGGTACTGAGTATAACTGCTCTGTATGTGTATGTCACATGGTGTAGCAGTAATATGGATAATGTAGCGTTAGTGGCACAGCCGGTACTGAGTATATCTGCTCTGTATGTGTATGTCACATGGTGTAGCAGTAATATGGATAATGTAGCGTTAGTGACACAGCTGGTACTGAGTATAACTGCTGTGTATGTGTATGGCACATGGTGTAGCAGTAATATGTATAATGCAGCGTTATTGGCACAGCCGGTACTGAGTATAACTGCTCTGTATGTGTATGTCACATGGTGTAGCAGTAATATGGATAATGTAGCATTAGTGACACAGACGGTACTGAGTATAACTGCTCTGTATGTGTATGTCACATGGTGTAGCAGTAATATGGATAATGTAGCGTTAGTGACACAGCCGGTACTGAGTATAACTGCTCTGTATGTGTATGTCACATGGTGTAGCAGTAATATGGATAATGTAGTGTTAGTGACACAGCCGGTACTGAGTATAACTGCTCTGTATGTGTATGTCACATGGTGTAGCAGTAATATGGATAATGTAGTGTTAGTGACACAGCCAGTACTGAGTATAACTGCTCTGTATGTGTATGTCACATGGTGTAGCAGTAATATGGATAATGTAGTGTTAGTGACACAGCCGGTACTGAGTATAACTGCTCTGTATGTGTATGTCACATGGTGTAGCAGTAATATGGATAATGTAGTGTTAGTGACACAGCCGGTACTGAGTATAACTGCTCTGTATGTGTATGTCACATGGTGTAGCAGTAATATGGATAATGTAGTGTTAGTGGCACAGCCGGTACTGAGTATAACTGCTCTGTATGTGTATGTCACATGGTGTAGCAGTAATATGGATAATGTAGCGTTAGTGGCACAGCCGGTACTGAGTATATCTGCTCTGTATGTGTATGTCACATGGTGTAGCAGTTATATGGATAATGTAGCGTTAGTGACACAGCTGGTACTGAGTATAACTGCTGTGTATGTGTATGGCACATGGTGTAGCAGTAATATGTATAATGCAGCGTTATTGGCACAGCCGGTACTGAGTATAACTGCTCTGTATGTGTATGTCACATGGTGTAGCAGTAATATGGATAATGTAGCGTTAGTGACACAGACGGTACTGAGTATAACTGCTCTGTATGTGTATGTCACATGGTGTAGCAGTAATATGGATAATGTAGCGTTAGTGACACAGCCGGTACTGAGTATAACTGCTCTGTATGTGTATGTCACATGGTGTAGCAGTAATATGGATAATGTAGTGTTAGTGACACAGCCGGTACTGAGTATAACTGCTCTGTATGTGTATGTCACATGGTGTAGCAGTAATATGGATAATGTAGTGTTAGTGACACAGCCGGTACTGAGTATAACTGCTCTGTATGTGTATGTCACATGGTGTAGCAGTAATATGGATAATGTAGTGTTAGTGACACAGCCGGTACTGAGTATAACTGCTCTGTATGTGTATGTCACATGGTGTAGCAGTAATATGGATAATGTAGTGTTAGTGACACAGCCGGTACTGAGTATAACTGCTCTGTATGTGTATGTCACATGGTGTAGCAGTAATATGGATAATGTAGTGTTAGTGGCACAGCCGGTACTGAGTATAACTGCTCTGTATGTGTATGTCACATGGTGTAGCAGTAATATGGATAATGTAGTGTTAGTGGCACAGCCGGTACTGAGTATAACTGCTCTGTATGTGTATGTCACATGGTGTAGCAGTAATATGGATAATGTAGTGTTAGTGACACAGCCGGTACTGAGTATAACTGCTCTGTATGTGTATGTCACATGGTGTAGTAGTAATATGTATAATGCAGCGTTAGTGACACAGCCGGTACTGAGTATAACTGCTCTGTATGTGTATGTCACATGGTGTAGCAGTAATATGGATAATGTAGCATTAGTGACACAGCCGGTACTGAGTATAACTGCTCTGTATATGTATGTCACATGGTGTAGTAGTAATATGTATAATGCAGCGTTAGTGACACAGCCGGTACTGAGTATAACTGCTCTGTATGTGTATGTCACATGGCGTAGCAGTAATATGGATAATGTAGTGTTAGTGACACAGCCGGTACTGAGTATAACTGCTCTGTATGTGTATGTCACATGGCATAGCAGTAATATGGATAATGTAGTGTTAGTGGCACAGCCGGTACTGAGTATAACTGCTCTGTATGTGTATGTCACATGGTGTAGCAGTAATATGGATAATGTAGTGTTAGTGGCACAGCCGGTACTGAGTATAACTGCTCTGTATGTATATGTCACATGGTGTAGCAGTAATATGGATAATGTAGTGTTAGTGACACAGCCAGTACTGAGTATAACTGCTCTGTATGTGTATGTCACATGGTGTAGTAGTAATATGTATAATGTAGTGTTAGTGACACAGCCGGTACTGAGTATAACTGCTCTGTATGTGTATGTCACATGGTGTAGCAGTAATATGGATAATGTAATGTTAGTGACACAGCCGGTACTGAGTATAACTGCTCTGTATGTGTATGTCACATGGTGTAGCAGTAATATGGATAATGTAGCGTTATTGGCACAGCCAGTACTGAGTATAACTGCTCTGTATGTGTATGTCACATGGTGTAGCAGTAATATGGATAATGTAGTGTTAGTGACACAGCCGGTACTGAGTATATCTGCTGTGTATGTGTATGTCACATGGTGTAGCAGTAATATGGATAATGTAGCATTAGTGACACAGCCGGTACTGAGTATAACTGCTCTGTATGTGTATGTCACATGGTGTAGCAGTAATATGGATAATGTAGTGTTAGTGACACAGCCGGTACTGAGTATATCTGCTGTGTATGTGTGTCACATGGTGTAGCAGTAATATGGATAATGTAGCGTTAGTCACACAGCCGGTACTGAGTATAACTGCTCTGTATGTGTATGTCACATGGCGTAGCAGTAATATGGATAATGTAGCGTTAGTTACACAGCCGGTACTGAGTATAACTGCTCTGTATGTATATGTCACATGGCGTAGCAGTAATATGGATAATGTAGCGTTAGTGACACAGCCGGTACTGAGTATATCTGCTGTGTATGTGTGTCACATGGTGTAGCAGTAATATGGATAATGTAGCGTTAGTGGCACAGCCGGTACTGAGTATAACTGCTCTGTATGTGTATGTCACATGGCGTAGCAGTAATATGGATAATGTAGCGTTAGTGACACAGCCGGTACTGAGTATAACTGCTCTGTATGTGTATGTCACATGGTGTAGCAGTAATATGGATAATGTAGCGTTAGTGACACAGACGGTACTGAGTATAACTGCTCTGTATGTGTATGTCACATGGTGTAGCAGTAATATGGATAATGTAGCGTTAGTGACACAGACGGTACTGAGTATAACTGCTCTGTATGTGTATGTCACATGGTGTAGCAGTAATATGGATAATGTAGCGTTAGTGACACAGCCGGTACTGAGTATAACTGCTCTGTATGTGTATGTCACATGGTGTAGCAGTAATATGGATAATGTAGTGTTAGTGACACAGCCGGTACTGAGTATAACTGCTCTGTATGTGTATGTCACATGGTGTAGCAGTAATATGGATAATGTAGTGTTAGTGACACAGCCGGTACTGAGTATAACTGCTCTGTATGTGTATGTCACATGGTGTAGCAGTAATATGGATAATGTAGTGTTAGTGACACAGCCGGTACTGAGTATAACTGCTCTGTATGTGTATGTCACATGGTGTAGCAGTAATATGGATAATGTAGTGTTAGTGACACAGCCGGTACTGAGTATAACTGCTCTGTATGTGTATGTCACATGGTGTAGCAGTAATATGGATAATGTAGTGTTAGTGGCACAGCCGGTACTGAGTATAACTGCTCTGTATGTGTATGTCACATGGTGTAGCAGTAATATGGATAATGTAGTGTTAGTGGCACAGCCGGTACTGAGTATAACTGCTCTGTATGTGTATGTCACATGGTGTAGCAGTAATATGGATAATGTAGTGTTAGTGACACAGCCGGTACTGAGTATAACTGCTCTGTATGTGTATGTCACATGGTGTAGTAGTAATATGTATAATGCAGCGTTAGTGACACAGCCGGTACTGAGTATAACTGCTCTGTATGTGTATGTCACATGGTGTAGCAGTAATATGGATAATGTAGCATTAGTGACACAGCCGGTACTGAGTATAACTGCTCTGTATATGTATGTCACATGGTGTAGTAGTAATATGTATAATGCAGCGTTAGTGACACAGCCGGTACTGAGTATAACTGCTCTGTATGTGTATGTCACATGGCGTAGCAGTAATATGGATAATGTAGTGTTAGTGACACAGCCGGTACTGAGTATAACTGCTCTGTATGTGTATGTCACATGGCATAGCAGTAATATGGATAATGTAGTGTTAGTGGCACAGCCGGTACTGAGTATAACTGCTCTGTATGTGTATGTCACATGGTGTAGCAGTAATATGGATAATGTAGTGTTAGTGGCACAGCCGGTACTGAGTATAACTGCTCTGTATGTATATGTCACATGGTGTAGCAGTAATATGGATAATGTAGTGTTAGTGACACAGCCAGTACTGAGTATAACTGCTCTGTATGTGTATGTCACATGGTGTAGCAGTAATATGGATAATGTAGTGTTAGTGACACAGCCGGTACTGAGTATAACTGCTCTGTATGTGTATGTCACATGGTGTAGTAGTAATATGTATAATGCAGCGTTATTGGCACAGCCAGTACTGAGTATAACTGCTCTGTATGTGTATGTCACATGGTGTAGCAGTAATATGGATAATGTAGTGTTAGTGACACAGCCGGTACTGAGTATATCTGCTGTGTATGTGTATGTCACATGGTGTAGCAGTAATATGGATAATGTAGCATTAGTGACACAGCCGGTACTGAGTATAACTGCTCTGTATGTGTATGTCACATGGTGTAGCAGTAATATGGATAATGTAGTGTTAGTGACACAGCCGGTACTGAGTATATCTGCTGTGTATGTGTATGTCACATGGTGTAGCAGTAATATGGATAATGTAGCATTAGTGACACAGCCGGTACTGAGTATAACTGCTCTGTATGTGTATGTCACATGGTGTAGCAGTAATATGGATAATGTAGTGTTAGTGACACAGCCGGTACTGAGTATAACTGCTCTGTATGTGTATGTCACATGGCGTAGCAGTAATATGGATAATGTAGCGTTAGTTACACAGCCGGTACTGAGTATAACTGCTCTGTATGTATATGTCACATGGCGTAGCAGTAATATGGATAATGTAGCGTTAGTCACACAGCCGGTACTGAGTATAACTGCTCTGTATGTGTATGTCACATGGCGTAGCAGTAATATGGATAATGTAGCGTTAGTTACACAGCCGGTACTGAGTATAACTGCTCTGTATGTATATGTCACATGGCGTAGCAGTAATATGGATAATGTAGCGTTAGTGACACAGCCGGTACTGAGTATATCTGCTGTGTATGTGTGTCACATGGTGTAGCAGTAATATGGATAATGTAGCGTTAGTGGCACAGCCGGTACTGAGTATAACTGCTCTGTATGTGTATGTCACATGGCGTAGCAGTAATATGGATAATGTAGCGTTAGTGACACAGCCGGTACTGAGTGTAACTGCTCTGTATGTGTATGTCACATGGTGTAGCAGTAATATGGATAATGTAATGTTAGTGGCACAGCCGGTACTGAGTATAACTGCTGTGTATGTGTATGTCACATGGTGTAGCAGTAATATGGATAATGTAGTGTTAGTGACACAGCCGGTACTGAGTATAACTGCTCTGTATGTGTATGTCACATGGTGTAGCAGTAATATGGATAATGTAGTGTTAGTGGCACAGCCGGTACTGAGTATAACTGCTCTGTATGTATATGTCACATGGTGTAGCAGTAATATGGATAATGTAGTGTTAGTGGCACAGCCGGTACTGAGTATAACTGCTCTGTATGTGTATGTCACATGGTGTAGCAGTAATATGGATAATGTAGCATTAGTGACACAGCCGGTACTGAGTATAACTGCTCTGTATGTGTATGTCACATGGTGTAGTAGTGATATGGATAATATAGTGTTAGTGACACAGCAGGTACTGAGTATAACTGCTCTGTATGTGTATGTCACATGGCGTAGAAGTAATATGGATAATGTAGCGTTAGTGACACAGCAGGTACTGAGTATAACTGCTCTGTATGTGTATGTCACATGGTGTAGCAGTAATATGGATAATGTAGTGTTAGTGGCACAGCCGGTACTGAGTATAACTGCTCTGTATGTATATGTCACATGGTGTAGCAGTAATATGGATAATGTAGTGTTAGTGGCACAGCCGGTACTGAGTATAACTGCTCTGTATGTGTATGTCACATGGTGTAGCAGTAATATGGATAATGTAGCATTAGTGACACAGCCGGTACTGAGTATAACTGCTCTGTATGTGTATGTCACATGGTGTAGTAGTGATATGGATAATATAGTGTTAGTGACACAGCAGGTACTGAGTATAACTGCTCTGTATGTGTATGTCACATGGCGTAGAAGTAATATGGATAATGTAGCGTTAGTGACACAGCAGGTACTGAGTATAACTGCTCTGTATGTGTATGTCACATGGTGTAGCAGTAATATGGATAATGTAGTGTTAGTGGCACAGCCGGTACTGAGTATAACTGCTCTGTATGTGTATGTCACATGGCATCAGTTCCTTCCACTGTTACTCAGAAAATAAAATGACTTCTCCTTTATCAGCAGCTCTCAGGCAGACCAGACATTAATGATTGTGTGTGGCCGCGGTGTTCTGGTTTGAGCGGTGTCAGTCTATGAGAGGCATGTACCCAGGTGAGATGTGAGATGGGTTAGACAGGGTGGAGGGCATTACACAGGTAACACAGTTATACCCATCCCTAGTGGGCAGAGAGAGGGGCATGTACCCAGGTGAGGAATTAGAAGGGGGAGACAGGGAGGGGGCATTACACAGGTAACGCAGTGATACCCATCCCTAGTGGGCAGTGAGGGGCATTTACCCAGGTGAAGTGTAAGAGGAGGGAAACAGGGCAGGGGGCATTACACAGGTAAAGCAGTGATGGCCATCCCAAGCGTGCAGTGAGGGGCATGTACTGTCGAATACTGGGACAGAGGCAACCTGCTGTAGGCCTAACAGTTATGTGTGTGCACAACGGGATAGTACGTATATTATGTATACACCCAATAATCACAGTAGCAAAGGGTTTTCATATTCACTAGTATAGCATAACAGAATCCATTTTGGTTCTAGCTAGATGTTTCTAGCAGATTCATTTGTATTTCATTTGAACTTTATACACACACTGAGAGACGAGAAAAACAACTTTGTTGGCTAAGTATTGATTCCACCTACGCACATCCTAAAAGCTCATAGAGCCCAGATGTAATTCCTAATATGGACACAGTTGAAGATCACGAGTATCTTTGAGTATTCTTGACAATGGTCCTAATATTGCATAACACTATTGCCTAACACTGTATTCCAGATGTATGAAATCATATGGGAGGGATATAAGAAAGGGGCGTAACTGTGTATTACAGGTTGAGTCTCCCTTATCCAAAATGCTTGGGACCAGAGGTATTTTGGATATGGGATTTTTCCGTATTTTGGAATAATTGCATACCATAGTGAGATATCATGGTGATGGGACCTAAATCTAAGCACAGAATGCATTTATGTTACATATACACCTTATACACACAGCCTGAAGGTCATTTTAGCCAGTATTTTTTATAACTTTGTGGATTAAACAAAGTGTGTGTACATTCACACAAATCATTTATGTTTCATATACACCTTATACACACAGCCTGAAGGTCATTTAATACAATATTTTTAATAACTGTGTGTATTAAACAAAGTTTTTGTACATTGAGCCATCAAAAAACAAAGATTTCACTATCTCACTCTCACTCAAAAAAGTCCGTATTTCGGAATATTCCGTATTTCGGAATATATGGATATGGAATACTCAACCTGTATATAAAACTCATTGTTGTTACGTGTATCTGGTTGTTAAAAGGATTTGACCCAGGAGGGGAGGATGTTACCTCTCCCCTGTATATGGGCGTGGCCTTTTTAATAAATAATAATTGATTTTTATAAATCCATTTTCCATTCATTCTTTTACCTAACAACCCAAACAGCAACAAGATGGTTAATTTAGTAACCCTAAGAAAATTCAACAGTACCCAGGTGAGGTTTGAGAGGGGGAGACAGGGCGGGGGGCATTACACAGGTAACACAGCGATGGACATCCCTAGCGGTCCGTGAGGGGCATGTACCCAGGTGAGGTGTGAGAGGGGGAGACAGGGCGGGGGCATTACACAGGTAATTCAGCAATGGCCATCCCTAGTGGGTAGTGAGGGGCATGTACCCGGGGGAGGTGTGAGAGGGGGAGACAGGGCGGGGGCATTACACAGGTAATTCAGTGATGGCCATCCCTAGCGGGCAGTGAGGGGCATGTACCCAGGTGAGGTGTGAGAGGGGGAGACACGGCGGGGGGCATTACACAGGTAACACAACGATGGACATCCCTAGCGGGCAGTGAGGGGCATGTACCCAGATGAGGTGTGAGAGGGGGAGACAGGGCAGGGGGCATTACACAGGTAATGCAGCAATGGCCATCCCTAGTGGGCAGTGAGGGGCATGTACCCAGGTGAGGTGTGAGAGGGGGAGACATGGTGGGGGCATTACACAGGTAATTCAGTGATGGCCATCCCTATCGGGCAGTGAAAGGCATGTACCCAGGTGAGGTGTGAGGGGGTGAGACAGGGCGGGGGCATTACACAGGTAACACAGTGATGGCCATCCCTAGTGGGCAGTGAGGGGCATGTACCCAGGTGAGGTGTGAGAGGGAGAGATAGGGCGGGGGCATTACACAGGTAACAGCAATGGCCATCCCTAGTTTGTAGTGAGGGGCATGTACCCAGGTGAGGTGTGAGAGGGGGAGACATGGTGGGGGCATTACACAGGTAATTCAGTGATGGCCATCCCTATCGGGCAGTGAAAGGCATGTACCCAGGTGAGGTGTGAGGGGGTGAGACAGGGCGGGGGCATTACACAGGTAACACAGTGATGGCCATCCCTAGTGGGCAGTGAGGGGCATGTACCCAGGTGAGGTGTGAGAGGGAGAGATAGGGCGGGGGCATTACACAGGTAACAGCAATGGCCATCCCTAGTTTGTAGTGAGGGGCATGTACCTAGGTGAGGTGTTGAGAGGGAGGAGACAGGGCGGGGGCATTACACAGGTAACAGCAATGGCCATCCCTAGTGGGCAGTGAGGGGCATGTACCCAGGGGAGGTGTTAAAGGGGGAGACAGGGCCTAGGTCATTACACAGGTAACACAGCAATGGCCATCCCTATTGGGCAGCGAGGGGCATGGACCCAGGTGAGGTGTGAGAGGGGGAGACAGGGCGGGGGGCATTACACAGGTAACACAGCGATGGATATCCCTAGCGGGCAGTGAGGGGCATGTACCCAGATGAAGTGTGAGAGGGGGAGACAGGGCGGGGGCATTACACAGGTAATTCAGTGATGGCCATCCCTAGCGGGCAGTGAGGGGCATGTACCCAGGTGAGGTGTGAGAGGGGGAGACAGGGCGGGGGCATTACACAGGTAACACAGCGATGGACATCCCTAGCGGGCAGTGAGGGGCATGTACCCAGATGAGGTGTGAGAGGGGGAGACAGGGCGGGGGCATTACACAGGTAACACAGCGATGGATATCCCTAGCGGGCAGTGAGGGGCATGTACCCAGATGAAGTGTGAGAGGGGGAGACAGGGCGGGGGCATTACACAGGTAATTCAGTGATGGCCATCCCTAGCGGGCAGTGAGGGGCATGTACCCAGGTGAGGTGTGAGAGGGGGAGACAGGGCGGGGGCATTACACAGGTAACACAGCGATGGACATCCCTAGCGGGCAGTGAGGGGCATGTACCCAGATGAGGTGTGAGAGGGGGAGACAGGGCGGGGGCATTACACAGGTAACACAGCGATGGACATCCCTAGCGGGCAGTGAGGGGCATGTACCCAGGTGAGGTGTGAGAGGGAAGACAGGGCAGGGGCATTACACAGGTAACACAGCGATGGACATCCCTAGTGGGCAGTGAGGGGTATGTACCCAGGTGAGGTGTGAGGGGGTGAGACAGGGCGGGGGCATTACACAGGTAACACAGTGATGGCCATCCCTAGTGGGCAGTGAGGGGCATGTACCCAGGTGAGGTGTGAGAGGGAGAGACAGGGCGGGGGGCATTACACAGGTAACACAGCGATGGCCATCCCTAGCGGGTAGTGAGGGGCATGTACCCAGGTGAGGTGTGAGAGGGAAGACAGGGCAGGGGCATTACACAGGTAACACAGCGATGGACATCCCTAGTGGGCAGTGAGGGGTATGTACCCAGGTGAGGTGTGAGGGGGTGAGACAGGGCGGGGGCATTACACAGGTAACACAGCGATGGACATCCCTAGTGGGCAGTGAGGGGTATGTACCCAGGTGAGGTGTGAGGGGGTGAGACAGGGCGGGGGCATTACACAGGTAACACAGCGATGGACATCCCTAGCGGGCAGTGAGGGGCATGTACCCAGGTGAGGTGTGAGAGGGAAGACAGGGCAGGGGCATTACACAGGTAACACAGCGATGGACATCCCTAGTGGGCAGTGAGGGGTATGTACCCAGGTGAGGTGTGAGGGGGTGAGACAGGGCGGGGGCATTACACAGGTAACACAGCGATGGCCATCCCTAGCGGGCAGTGAGGGGCATGTACCCAGGTGAGGTGTGAGAGGGGGAGACAGGGCCGGGGGCATTACACAGGTAACACAGCAATGGCCATCCCTATTGGGCAGTGAGGGGCATGTACCCAGGTGAGGTGTGAGATGGGGAGACAGGGCGGGGGCATTACACAGGTAACACAGCGATGGACATCCCTAGTGGGAAGTGAGGGGCATGTAGCAGGTGAGGTGTGAGAGGGGGGAGACAGGGCAGGGGCATTACACAGGTAACGCAGAGATGGCCATCCCTAGTGGGTAGTGAGGGGCATGTACCCAGGTGAGGTGTGAGAGGAGGAGACAGGGCAGGGGGCATTACACAGGTAACACAGTGATGGCCATCCCTAGTGGGCAGTGAGGGGCATGTACCCAGGTGAGGTGTGAGAGGGGGAGACAGGGTGGGGGCATTACACAGGTAACACAGCAATGGCCATCCCTAGTGGGTAGTGAGGGGCATGTACCCAGGTGAGGTGTAAGAGGGGGAGACAGGGCGGGGGCATTACACAGGTAATGCAGTGAGGGACATCCCTAGTGGGCAGTGAGAGGCGTGTACCCAGGTGAGATGTGAGAGGGAGGAGACAGGGCGGGGGGCATTACACAGGTAACACAGTGATGGCCATCCCTAGTGGGCAGTGAGGGGCATGTACCCAGGTGAGGTGTGAGAGGGGGAGACAGGGTGGGGGCATTACACAGGTAACACAGCAATGGCCATCCCTAGTGGGTAGTGAGAGGCATGTACCCAGGTGAGGTGTGAGAGGGGCGAAACAGGACGGGGGCATTACACAGGTAACACAGCAATGGCCATCCCAAGTGGGTAGTGAGGGGCATGTACCCGGGTGAGGTGTTGAGAGGGAGGAGACAGGGCGGGGGGCATTACACATGTAACACAGCAATGGCCATCCCAAGTGGGCAGTGAGGGGCATGTACCCAGGTGATTTGTGAGAGGGGGAGACAGGACCGGGGGCATTACACAGATAATGCAGCAATGGCCATCCCTAGTGGGTAGTGAGGGGCATGCACCCAGGTGAGGTGTGAGAGGGAAGACAGGGCAGGGGCATTACACAGGTAATTCAGTGATGGCCATCCCTAGCGGGCAGTGAGGGGCATGTACCCAGGTGAGGTGTGAGGGGGTGAGACAGGGCGGGGGCATTACACAGGTAACACAGTGATGGCCATCCCTAGTGGGCAGTGAGGGGCATGTACCCAGGTGAGGAGTGAGAGGGAGAGATAGGGCGGGGGCATTACACAGGTAACAGCAATGGCCATCCCTAGTGGGTAGTGAGGGGCATGTACGCAGGTGAGGTGTGAGAGGGTGAGACAGGGCCTAGGTCATTACACAGGTAACAGCAATGGCCATCCCTATTGGGCAGTGAGGGGCATGTACCCAGGTGAGGTGTGAGAGGGGGAGACAGGGCAGGGGCATTACACAGGTAACACAGCGATGGCCATCCCTAGTGGGCAGTGAGGGGCATGTACCCAGGTGAGGTGTGAGAGGGGGGAGACAGGGCAGGGGCATTACACAGGTAACGCAGAGATGGCCATCCCTAGTGAGGTGGGAGACAGGGTGAGGGCATTACAAAGGCCATTCAGTGATAACCATCCCTAGCAGGCAGTGTGGGGCATTAAACGGGTAATGCAGCAATGGCCATCCCTAGTGAGAAGTGAGGGGCATGTACTTAGGTGAGGTGTGAGATGGGGAGACAGGGCGGGGGCATTACACAGGTAAAACAGCGATGGACATCCCTAGTGGGCAGTGAGGGGCATGCAGCAGGTGAGGTGTGAGAGGGGGGAGACAGGGCAGGGGCATTACACAGGTAACGCAGAGATGGCCATCCCTAGTGAGCATTGAGGGGCATGTACCCAGGTGAGGTGTGAGAGGGGGAGACAGGGCGGGGGCATTACACAGGTAACACAGTGATGGCCATCCCTAGTGGGCAGTGAGGGGCATGTACCCAGGTGAGGTGTGAGAGGGGGAGACAGGGTGGGGGCATTACACAGGTAACACAGCAATGGCCATCCCTAGTGGGTAGTGAGAGGCATGTACCCAGGTGAGGTGTGAGAGGGGCGAAACAGGACGGGGGCATTACACAGGTAACACAGCAATGGCCATCCCAAGTGGGTAGTGAGGGGCATGTACCCGGGTGAGGTGTTGAGAGGGAGGAGACAGGGCGGGGGGCATTACACATGTAACACAGCAATGGCCATCCCAAGTGGGCAGTGAGGGGCATGTACCCAGGTGATTTGTGAGAGGGGGAGACAGGACCGGGGGCATTACACAGATAATGCAGCAATGGCCATCCCTAGTGGGTAGTGAGGGGCATGCACCCAGGTGAGGTGTGAGAGGGAAGACAGGGCAGGGGCATTACACAGGTAATTCAGTGATGGCCATCCCTAGCGGGCAGTGAGGGGCATGTACCCAGGTGAGGTGTGAGGGGGTGAGACAGGGCGGGGGCATTACACAGGTAACACAGTGATGGCCATCCCTAGTGGGCAGTGAGGGGCATGTACCCAGGTGAGGAGTGAGAGGGAGAGATAGGGCGGGGGCATTACACAGGTAACAGCAATGGCCATCCCTAGTGGGTAGTGAGGGGCATGTACGCAGGTGAGGTGTGAGAGGGTGAGACAGGGCCTAGGTCATTACACAGGTAACAGCAATGGCCATCCCTATTGGGCAGTGAGGGGCATGTACCCAGGTGAGGTGTGAGAGGGGGAGACAGGGCAGGGGCATTACACAGGTAACACAGCGATGGCCATCCCTAGTGGGCAGTGAGGGGCATGTACCCAGGTGAGGTGTGAGAGGGGGGAGACAGGGCAGGGGCATTACACAGGTAACGCAGAGATGGCCATCCCTAGTGAGGTGGGAGACAGGGTGAGGGCATTACAAAGGCCATTCAGTGATAACCATCCCTAGCAGGCAGTGTGGGGCATTAAACGGGTAATGCAGCAATGGCCATCCCTAGTGAGAAGTGAGGGGCATGTACTTAGGTGAGGTGTGAGATGGGGAGACAGGGCGGGGGCATTACACAGGTAAAACAGCGATGGACATCCCTAGTGGGCAGTGAGGGGCATGCAGCAGGTGAGGTGTGAGAGGGGGGAGACAGGGCAGGGGCATTACACAGGTAACGCAGAGATGGCCATCCCTAGTGAGCATTGAGGGGCATGTACCCAGGTGAGGTGTGAGAGGGAGAGACAGGGCAGGGGGCATTACACAGGTAACAGCAATGACCATCCCTAATGGGTAGTGAGGGGCATGTACCCAGGTGAGGTGTGAGAGGGAGGAGACAGGGCGGGGGCATTACACAGGTAACACAGCAATGGCCATCCCTAGTGGGCAGTGAGGGGAATGTACCCAGGTGAGGTGTGAGAGGGGGAGACAGGGTGGGGGCATTAAACAGGTAATGCAGCAATGGCCATCCCTAGTGGGAAGTGAGGGGCATGTAGCAGGTGAGGTGTGAGAGGGGGGAGACAGGGCAGGGGCATTACACAGGTAACGCAGAGATGGCCATCCCTAGTGAGCATTGAGGGGCATGTACCCAGGTGAGGTGTGAGAGGGAGAGACAGGGAGGGGGCATTACACAGGTAACACAGCGATGGCCATCCCTAGCTAGCAGTGAGAGGCATGTACTCAGGTGAGGTGTGAGAGGGGGAGACAGGGTGGGGGCATTACACAGGTAACACAGTGATGGCCATCCCTAGTGGGCAGTGAGGGGCATGTACCCAGGTGAGGTGTGAGAGGGGGAGACAGGGTGGGGGCATTACACAGGTAACACAGCAATGGCCATCCCTAGTGGGTAGTGAGAGGCATGTACCCAGGTGAGGTGTGAGAGGGGCGAAACAGGACGGGGGCATTACACAGGTAACACAGCAATGGCCATCCCAAGTGGGTAGTGAGGGGCATGTACCCGGGTGAGGTGTTGAGAGGGAGGAGACAGGGCGGGGGGCATTACACATGTAACACAGCAATGGCCATCCCAAGTGGGCAGTGAGGGGCATGTACCCAGGTGATTTGTGAGAGGGGGAGACAGGACCGGGGGCATTACACAGATAATGCAGCAATGGCCATCCCTAGTGGGTAGTGAGGGGCATGCACCCAGGTGAGGTGTGAGAGGGAAGACAGGGCAGGGGCATTACACAGGTAATTCAGTGATGGCCATCCCTAGCGGGCAGTGAGGGGCATGTACCCAGGTGAGGTGTGAGGGGGTGAGACAGGGCGGGGGCATTACACAGGTAACACAGTGATGGCCATCCCTAGTGGGCAGTGAGGGGCATGTACCCAGGTGAGGAGTGAGAGGGAAAGATAGGGCGGGGGCATTACACAGGTAACAGCAATGGCCATCCCTAGTGGGTAGTGAGGGGCATGTACCCAGGTGAGGCGTTGAGAGGGAGGAGACAGGGCGGGGGCATTACACAGGTAACACAGCAATGGCCATCCCTAGTGGGCAGTGAGGGGCATGTACGCAGGTGAGGTGTGAGAGGGTGAGACAGGGCCTAGGTCATTACACAGGTAACAGCAATGGCCATCCCTATTGGGCAGTGAGGGGCATGTACCCAGGTGAGGTGTGAGAGGGGGAGACAGGGAGGGGGCATTACACAGGTAACACAGCGATGGCCATCCCTAGTGGGCAGTGAGGGGCATGTACCCAGGTGAGGTGTGAGAGGTGGGTGACAGGGTGAGGGCATTACACAGGCAATTCAGTGATAACCATCCCTAGCAGGCAGTGAGGGGCATTAAACGGGTAATGCAGCAATGGCCATCCCTAGTGGGTAGTGAGGGGCATGTAACCAGGTGAGGTGTGAGAGGGGAGACAGGGCAGGGGCATTACACAGGTAATGCAGTAATGGTCATCCCTAGTGGGTAGTGAGGGGCATGTACCCAGGTGAGGTGTGAGAGGGGGAGACATGGCGGGGGCATTACACAGGTAATTCAGTGAAGGCCATCCCTAGCGGGCAGTGAGGGGCATGTACCCAGGTGAGGTGTGAGGGGGTGAGACAGGGCGGGGGCATTACACAGGTAACACAGTGATGGCCATCCCTAGTGGGCAGTGAGGGGCATGTACCCAGGTGAGGTGTGAGAGGGAGAGATAGGGCGGGGGCATTACACAGGTAGCAGCAATGGCCATCCCTAGTGGGCAGTGAGGGGCATGTACCCAGGTGAGGTGTGAGAGGGGGAGACATGGCGGGGGCATTACACAGGTAATTCAGTGATGGCCATCCCTAGCGGGCAGTGAGGGGCATGTACCCAGGTGAGGTGTGAGGGGGTGATACAGGGCGGGGGCATTACACAGGAAACACAGTGATGGCCATCCCTAGTGGGCAGTGAGGGGCATGTATCCAGGTGAGGCGTGAGAGGGGGAGACAGGGCGGGGGCACTACACAGGTAACGCAGTGATACCCATCACTAGTGGGCAGAGAGGGGCATGTTCCCAGGTGAGGTGTGAGAAGAGGAGACAGGCCGGAAGGGCATTACACAGGTAACGCAGCGATGGCCATCCCTAGTGGGCAGTGAGGGGCATATACCAAGGTGATTTGTGAGAGGGGGAGACAGGGCCGGGGGCATTACACAGGTAACACAGCAATGGCCATCCCTATTGGGCAGTGAGGGGCATGTACCCAGGTGAGGTGTGAGAGGGGGACACAGGGAGGGGCATTACACAGGTAACGCAGTGATGGCCATCCTTTGTGGGCAGTGAGGGGCATTTACCCAGGTGAAGTGTAAGAGGAGGGAAACAGGGCAGGGGGCATTACACAGGTAAAGCAGCGATGGCCATCCCAAGCGTGCAGTGAGGGGCATGTACCCAGGTGAGGTTTGAGAGGGAGACAGGGCAGGGAGCATTACACAGATAACACAGCGATGGACATCCCTAGTGGTCAGTGAGGGGCATGTACCCAGGTGAGGTGTGAGAGGGGGAGACAGGGCGGGGGGCATTACACCCTAGCGGGCAGTGAGGGGCATGTACCCAGATGAAGTGTGAGAGGGGGAGACAGGGCAAGGGGCATTACACAGGTAATGCAGCAATGGCCATCCCAAGTGGGTAGTGAGGGGCACGTACCCAGGGGAGGTGTGAGAGGGGGAGACAGGGCGGGGGCATTACACAGGTAATTCAGTGATGGCCATCCCTAGCGGGCAGTGAGGGGCATGTACCCAGGTGAGGTGTGAGAGGGGGAGACAGGGCGGGGGGCATTACACAGGTAACACAGCGATGGACATCCCTAGTGGGCAGTGAGGGGCATGTACCCAGGTGAGGTGTGAGAGGGAGGAGACAGGGCGGGGGGCATTACACAGGTAACACAGCGATGGACATCCCTAGTGGGCAGTGAGGGGCATGTACCCAGGTGAGGTGTGAGAGGGAGGAGACAGGGCGTGGGGCATTACACAGGTAATTCAGTGATAACCATCCCTAGTGGGCAGTGAGGGGCATGTACCCAGGTGAGGTGGGAGAGGGGGAGACAGGGCGGGGGCATTACACAGGTAACACAGTGATGGACATCCCTAGTGGGCAGTGAGGGGCATGTACCCAGGTGAGGTGTGAGAGGGAGGAGACAGGGCGGGGGGCATTACACAGGTAATTCAGTGATGGCCATCCCTAGTGGGCAGTGAGGGGCATGTACCCAGGTGAGGTGTGAGAGGGAGGAGACAGGGCGGGGGGCATTACACAGGTAACAGCAATGGCCATCCCTATTGGGCAGTGAGGGGCATGTACCCAGGTGAGGTGTGAGAGGGGGAGACAGGGAGGGGGCATTACACAGGTAACACAGCGATGGCCATCCCTAGTGGGCAGTGAGGGGCATGTACCCAGGTGAGGTGTGAGAGGTGGGAGACAGGGTGAGGGCATTACACAGGCAATTCAGTGATAACTGTCAAAGTCAGAAAAATATCTCTATGCACACTGCCATATTTGCACCTCATACAGGTCCGTGCTGCACATGCGTACGCTCTCCCGTGCGTGCGCATACTCACAGTCGCGGGCACCCGCAGGCGCACGGTATGCGTATTTACGGTAGAGTTTATGTGATCGTAGCGTGCGACTCAATTGTTACATAAATTCACTATATAATGTATTTTGTAGATCATGGTCCCTTTGATAGATTCTGAAAGTTTAGTTAATATAGCATGTTCCTGGACAGAGAGATCCCTCTTTGTATTGTACGAAGGGTCTAACAGGGGTCATACAGTGGTGTTTAGTACCCATCGGAAGAGTATTTAATTAGCAATATTCCGGTGTTGGTTTGGAGCGGATTAATCGCTCGTGCGAATAGTTATGGACATAAGAAGTTTATGTCCATTTACTATTATTTGTTCTTATTTAGCCATGCGGCGGGAAACCCAGTATCCCACCCACCTGAACAGTTGGAAGTAGCCACAGCCCACCTGTATGAATCAACCTATGACCTTTTGTTATAATGCGAAGCCGAATTCCTGTGTCCAATGAACAATGAGATTGTAGGGACCATTGAATTGTATTGTGTGTGGGGCATAAATAGACAAGCCGACCATATCCAGTTCACTCTCTTCAACGGTTCTCATTGCTGATAATCGGGAGCTCGATATCGAGGCGCATGCGATCGTTTCCCCTTGTGCGTAAGTGTTTCTCCGCAATCATATTGATCTTCTTGATATTGTGAGCCATTTCTCTCTCTCTCTCTCTTCTCCTCTTTCTCTCTTATTTTCCCTTTAAAACGTAATTGTATTGTATTGTATTTCCTGTGTAGTTATCTGGTTAGGTAGTCTATGTTATATTGTAGTGTATGACTTGTATTGTGTTAAATTCTTTTGCAAGTATATCATTCATAATATATATATATAAGGCGTTAGACCCTAAGCACGGTATCTGTGTATTTCTTATAGTGTTAAGTATTCTCAGAGCGTCGGTGACGTTCGAACAGCTTTTGAGTTAATAAGGTTATACTGTGGTGCATTTACACTCTATCATTACACTAAGGTTTTACTGCATAACACACTGTTTATGGTTTAGATATAAAGGTTTAACATTGTGAGCGTCAGCGCCGCTGGTGATCTCCTCGTAGTCCCGAGCGTCCGCTACGCTATAGCGAACCATTACGTTAGTCGGCAGCCAATAGCGTGCCTGCCTGTGATCTCTTGGCCGTGAGCGAACGTGACGCTTGAGCGTCTCGACTACGGCTAAGCGATCGTTACGCAACGTGCGTACCCTTACGGTATTCCATACGTAAATAGCGTACCGTGTTCTTAGACCTCATAAAGGGTTTTATATACGATAAATATTTAGCTTTATCAATTGGCGGCTCGCCCGTCCTTCACATATCTGCACTAGGTAGATTCAGCAGACATTATCCATCAGCAAAGGGCGGGAGGTTATATTCCTCGTAGTGCTGACGGGATAAGCGTCTGTTTCACTTAGTAAAGGGTGCTGAAGGAATCCGGGAACCGGAGGTAAGAACAACACGCTAGTCTCTTTTAAAACTGTTTATTTTTCTGTCTTGCGTACACACGCACGCACACATATATATATCTGCATTTCTTTTTCATTTGTGTATTTTCGTATATCACTCTCCTGTTTGCCAGTTTTATAGTTGATGAACGTGCTAAGAGAGATTTGCCGCTATTTCATAGTTTAAGAGTAAAGGTAATATAGTTAAAGTATAGACAAACACACAGCTTTGCCTGAGAGACAAGGCGAAGTCAGTGTGGTGCGCGGTAGATGATCAAGGATCATCTACATTGATAAACGTATAAATTGTGTTACGGTGGATCTTTGCTTTGCGTACACGTGTCTCTAACAAAGGACTGAGACTTGCGTACGCAACCCAAAGGCCGACGCACGCAGCGTATATTACGCAACGGAGCGTCCGGGTACGCCCACGTAACTCAAATCACAAGTGTTATTTTTTTTTAACGCGATAAATAGCGCAACGCGGTAAATAACGCAAGGCGATAAATCGCGCAAATCTATTTTAACATTCGAAATTTAAATTAACAGATCCTTCTCCTAATTGGTAACACATCTGGTCTAAAGAAAATTTCTGCGCAGAAATAGAAATAGAAACAAAAGTGTATATGTGGTGAGTGAGTGTTTGTTTTTACAATTTTTGAGGTTGAACCACAAGAAAAGTCGAGTTCTCGTGAGGTACATACGTGTAAGTGACGTACATGGTGGCTAGGGAGGCATCCCTGGTTAAACATAAAATTTGAGCATTAGAGTATAGCGGACCAGGAGGTCATACTGTAGCACAGACCAGGAGGTCCAGAACAGACCAGGAGGTCCAGGTACAGCAGACAAGGAAGTCCGCTATAGCGTCAAGAGGCACAACACCAAGAAAGGGTTGGTGCAACACCCATATAGGCCATACAAGCTCTGGCCTGAAGGAATTCGCAGCCGCAATTTTCGATTCCGTTGGTCGCTCCGTACATAAGATTAGTTGCTTATGTACTGAACGATTGTACCGCACGTAATTGTGTACATTAGTTAGTAATCTGACCTAGTACCATTAGAGTAAAGGGGTCACAAACGCTATCTGTACATTCTAACGTGATTTGTGTAATTTTTTTATTTTAAGGGAGGTTCGCTGCTCACTCAGGAACTATCCAACAACCAATAGTTACTGGAAAGAGTAAGTGTTCTTCGGATAACCCTCGCATGTTCCAGTAAATAGAGGTTCAGGTCGCAGGGGCCCTGGGTCGAGTACGCCAGCACTAGAGCAGTGTGTAGGTCGTATTGGTCGGTGTGGGCGAGTGAGTGGGGTACTCGGTAAACCGCCACCGTCAGCCTATTTTGAACATTTTGGTTTGCGTAAGGGTTGGCTGAATAAAGCAACACCTTCGAACTATGGGGGCCACTTGTTCAGGTAGGGGGCGATCAACCTCGGTTCGGGTTGATTCAGTGAACCGACCAGTCGGGTCGGCAAGATTTGTGATGTGTGAAAAATATGGGTCACACACAGAATTTTATGTGATGAATGGGAGAGAATGACGGTACATGACGGGGAGAAATTCCCAAAAGTAGGTAGCTTCAGCCTAGAAGTGTTACAAAATTTAAGGAGGAGGATATGTCTCATTAAATCAGCAAAGAGACGAATCAAGCATTACGATTATTTGTAGTTGTGGCAACAGGAGGGTGACATACAGAGAGGATTGGCTCAGGCGGCGGGATCTGGCTCTATCAGGAAACTGATCGCCACGGCCCCACCGCCACCATACATATCGGGAGAGAAATTGGTTGCGGAGAATGACGCACTAAGGTGTAACAAACAAACACTTAGCAACTGTGTAAATGTTAAAGATAATGTTAACCAATTAACCAATGCAAGTATTAACACGTGCAAGTTGTACCCTGTTTTGAACTTTCCCCAGGAGTGTGATCAAGAGGACGAATCGGCAACAATATCAGCGCTCTCTCTAGCAGCCACCATAGCGGAGACAACAGTAGGCACAGCTCCACCCCCGAGATTAGTAACAAAGGCCCCTAGCGGAGGGATAGGTGAGGTCGTATCAACGGGTAAGTACGGCACCATACACTATGCTGAAACTATTTCACCACAGGCTGTAGAACCTACACAGAATGAGGTTGTTAGAATTAATCCTGTTAAGGTAATAGTAGTGCCAAATGGGAAAACGGACACTTCAGGAGTCACTCCCGTTAGGAACATTGCCATGTATTGCCCGTTTACCAGAATGGAATTAAGGACCATAGTGTCTGAATTCCCTGACCCTAGAAAAGATTTAGTTGCTAGCCAAAAATACATCAGAGACCTAGGAAACACTTTAGAGCCCAATAATAAAGATTGGCAGGTACTGCTAAGAGCTTGTTTACCCTCCAATGTCGACGCAGCTCAATTTTTAGTTGACTGTGGATTAGATCAGGATGTACCTCTTACAGATGTGTACAACAAAGATAATGTAAAAAGAATAAGTTTACAGTTAAAGGAGTATTTCCCAGCCGTAGTTAAATGGAACAAAATATTCTCCATTAAACAAAAGGAGTCAGAAACAGCTGCAGAATATTTTCACAGGGCATTATTAGAGATGGCAAAATACACAGGCATAGAGGACATTAAAACCAACATAAACCATCGAGAAGTAGCAGTATCGGTACTAATGGATGGGTTAAAAGAAACATTAAAGGCAAGGGTACAGATCACACAACCATGTTGGCGAGATCACCAGCGGCGCTGACGCTCACAATGTTAAACCTTTATATCTAAACCATAAACAGTGTGTTATGCAGTAAAACCTTAGTGTAATGATAGAGTGTAAATGCACCACAGTATAACCTTATTAATTCAAAAGCTGTTCGAGCGTCACCGACGCTCTGAGAATACTTAACACTATAAGAAATACACAGATACCGTGCTTAGGGTCTAACGCCTTATATATATATTATGAATGATATACTTGCAAAAGAATTTAACACAATATAAGTCATACACTACAATATAACATAGACTACCTAACCAGATAACTACACAGGAAATACAATACAATACAATTACGTTTTAAAGGGAAAATAAGAGAGAAAGAGGAGAAGAGAGAGAGAGAGAGATTGAGAAAGATTGGCTCACAATAACAAGAAGATCAATATGATTGCGGAGAAACACTTACGCACAAGGGGAAACGATCGCATGCGCCTCGATATCCAGCTCCCGATTATCAGCAATGAGAATCTCGGCCGGATCTGAGAGATCCATGCTGGGCTTCATTGTGCACCTTGTTAAAATAAAAAATGTTTAAAAGTAAAAAAAAATTGTGTGGGGTCCCCCCTCCTAAGCCAAACCAGCCTCGTGCTCTTTGAGCCGGTCCTGGTTGCAAAAATATGGGGAAAAAATTGACAGGGGTTCCCCCATATTTAAACAACCAACACCGGGCTCTGCGCCTGGTCCTGGTTCCAAAAATATGGGGGACAAAAGCATAGGGGTCCCCCGTATTTTTTAAACCAGCACCGGGCTCCACTAGCTGGACAGATAATGCCACAGCCGGGGGTCACTTTTATACAGCGCCCTGCGGCCGTGGCATTAAATACCCAACTAGTCACGCCTGGCCGGGGTACCCTGGAGGAGTGGGAACCCCTTAAATCAAGGGGTCCCCCCCCTCCAGCCACCCAAGGGCCAGGGGTGAAGCCCGAGGCTGTCCCCCCCATCCAAAGGCTGCGGATGGGGGGCTGATAGCCTTTGTTAAAAGTTTTGAATATTGTTTTTAGTAGCAGTACTACAAGTCCCAGCAAGCCTCCCCCGCAAGCTGGTACTTGGAGAACCACAAGTACCAGCATGCGGTGGAAAACCGGGCCCGCTGGTACCTGTAGTACTACTACTAAAAAAATACCCCAATAAAGACATAAGACACACACCTTGAAAGTATAACTTTAATATATACATCCACACCACCATATACACATACTTACCTTATGTTTACACGAGGGTCGGTCCTCTTCTCCGTGTAGAATCCATGGTGTACCTGTTGAAAAAATTATACTCGCAAAATCCAGGGTAGAAGGCTCTTCTGCTTGTAATCCATTTGTAATCCACGTACTTGTCAAAATAAAAAAACGGGCACCCGACCTCGAACTGAAAGGGGCCCCATGTTTACACATGGGACCCCTTTCCCCAAATACCAGAAACCCCCTCTGACTTATGTCTAAGAGGGTTTCATCAGCCAATCAGGGAGCGCCACATTGTGGCACCCTCCTGATTGGCTGTGTGCTCCTGTACTGTATGACAGGCGGCACACGGCAGTGTTATAATGTAGCGCCTATGCGCTCCATTATAACCAATGGTGGGAACTTTGCGGTCAGCGGTGAGGTTACTTTCGGTCAACCGCTGACCGCAAAGTTCCCACCATTGGTTTCCAAAATATTACGAATGCCCTCATAACTGCCGTGATTTTTGATTAGTAAATTACCGAGATGACACTTTGAAGAAAAAACGGCATCTCCGTCAAAATCGGGACCTTAATAAATATACCCCAGAGTGGGGAGCATTACACAGGTAACACAGTGATGGAGATCCCTAGTGGGCAGTGAGGAGCATGTACCCAGGTGAGGTTTGAGAGGGGGGAGACAGTGGGGAGTATTACACAGGTAATACAGTGATGGCCATCCTTAGCGGGCAGTGAGGGGCATGTACCCAGGTGAAGTGTGAGAGGGGCGAGACAGAACGGAAGCATTACATAGGTAACACAGCGACGGCCATCCCTAGTGAGCAGTGCGCGGCATGTACCCAGGTGAGGTGTGAGAGGGGGAGACAGGGTGGGGGCATTACACAGGTAACACAGCAATGGCCATCCCTAGTGGGTAGTGAGAGGCATGTACCCAGGTGAGGTGTGAGAGGGGCGAGACAGGACGGGGGCTTAAATAGGTAACACAGCAATGGACATCCTTAGTGGGTAGTGAGAGGCATGTACGCAGGTGATGTGTGAGAGGGGGGTGTCACGGTGGGGGACATTACACAGGTAATGCAGCAATAACTATCCCTAGCAGGCAGTGAGAGCCATGTACCGTAGTGAGAGGGGGGAGACAGGGACGGGGGCATTACACAGGTAACACAGCGATGGACATCCCTAGTGAGCTGTAAAAGGCATGTACCCAAGTGATGTGTGAGAGGGAGGAGACTGGGCGGGGAGTATTACACAGGTAATGCAGCTGTGGCCATCCCTAGTGGGCTGTGAGGGGCATGTACTGTCAAAGTTGGAAAAATATCACGCTACACGTTGCCATATATTCACCCCATGCGCTTTCCCGCTGCACATGCACATTCTCTCCCGTGCGTGCACATATTCGCAGTTGCGTGACGGCGCCTCCTCGGCCATGCGCTCGAGTGCGTGGTATGTGCATTTACGGTAGAATTTGTGTGCGTCTAGCGGGCGACTCAATCGTTACATAGTAAATCCAAATAGTATGTTTTATAAGTAATGTTCCCCTTAATAATAACTGTAAGTCTGTTTAATGTAACTGGTCACTGGACAGAGGAATTCCTCTTTGCATGATACGAAGGGTCAGACAGGGTTTGAGCAGTGGTGTTTGGTACCTAACCGAAGAGTATTTTATTAGAAACAATCCGGTGCTGGTTAGGTAGAGATTAATTGCTCCTGCGTATAGTTATGTCTGTAAGTAGTTCCTGGACATTTACTGTATTTGCAATACATTGTCCATGTGTTGGGAATCCTGAGATTCCCTCCCACCTGAGCAGTCTGAAATAGTCACAGCCCACCTGTTCAAACTAACCTATGACCTTTTGTTATAATGTGAAGACAGATTCCTGTGTCCAATGAACAATGAGATGGTAGGGCCCTTTGTAGTGTACTGTATGTAGTGTATATAAGAACAGCCAGCCTGGAGCAGCTCAGTCTACTCCCCACAACGGTTTTCATCATTGACTAACCAGGAGCTGGTAACCAGATTGCGCCTGCGATTCATTCCCAGTGTGTAAGTACTCTCTGCGACCAACTTTATTCTCTGACTGTATTTGGCCACGTTCTCTCTCTCTCTCTCTCTCATTGTATGTTATTGTTTGCGATTGTGCCGCTATTGTATATTTATGTGTAGTTATTCTGTTAGATATTGATGTTAGCCTGTAGTGTATGAACTGTTAACTGTGTTTCCCCTTTTGATATAACTAAATCTCGTTAGTAAAGGTTTTGGAGCCTTAGCAAGGTATTGTGTGTTTATTACATTGCTGAGGGTATTTGGAGCGTCTCAATCGCTCAAGCAGCTTTTATATTAACAAGGTTAAGAAGGTCTATAAGCAGTACATTATTACAGTGTTACAGTACCACGGTATTAAGGTTTACAGTGTAAGCATATTCTGTGTTTAAAGTTTAGAAAGGTTATTATCTGGGTGTACGCTCGCTGTGTGTATTCCGTACACCCAGCACAGCGTGTGTACTTAATTTGCATACCACGTGCGAGGTCTTCATACGTAAATAGCGTACGGAGTGCGTAGCATGTGCACGTGGTTTAGCAGCCATTACGGCTACACGGTATTAGTATATAGCTGATGTTAAAAGGTAGATAGTTGACTATCAATTGGGGGCAAGTGCGGTCCATCTCATATCCATAGTCAGGCGAAAATGCGCAGACTTTATCGATCAGCAAAGGGAGGAAAGGTAGTATCTTGTAGTGCTGATCAGATGAGAGTCTGCGTCTGATTCTTTTGGCTTGTTTGGATGCTGGTGGAATCCGAAGAAGGTAGGAACATTAAGCTATTGTCTTTGTAAATCTGGTTTTTATTTCTATTTGGTGCCAACTGCACATGCAGATTGGATTGCTTGTCTGTTTAAATAGGTTTAAAAGTATTTTTAATCGCTCTGCATAGCGTGATAGTTTTTACCCAGGCTTAAAAATAATTTCAGGGGCTGGCATGATGATTTTCTTTGTGACAAAAGGAGCCGCATGGTCTGTCCTCCATTTTGTGTAACCCTCATGGATGTGGAAGGGGGAGGAGCAGCGGCCATTTTGGGAAGGTCAAAAAGAAATTTCTAAGCGGCTGATTTTCAGTTGACTCAGGAAATAATCAGCCATCCATTGTCAAAAATAACTCATCATTTAATGTTTTTAATGCATTTATCTAATCCATATCATAAATCAATTATAAATAGTTCAGATGGGGATTAATATAAGTTAATAGTAAAATGAATATTTGATTTAGGAAATACACAAATAAAACAAAGTTGTGGGTTTTTTTTTCTTTTCTTTTCTCTTTCCCCAGTGTAGCCTGTTTTAACTCTGCTACTTGTGAGATGGGCCATTGAAATGCAAATGAACCTGTGTAACTGGGTTTTGTTTTTTTCTCTCTCCCAGCAGTGAAAGAAATCGCCTTCACAGATACTTAAAAAGCACACTCATATGCAAATTAGAAGCACTGAATAAGGTCTCATATATGTAATAGTGATTAGTACATATATGTAATATCTATATGTATGTGACATCAATGTATGTTCTACAAGATAGCTATACAATGAAAATCATACTATTGCAAGCAGTGATTATTAATTAATTTAGAATTCTATTTTGTGTATTTTCACATATCTACCTTCCTGTTTGCCATTTCATAATTGATAACGTGCTGAGAAAGATTTGTTGCTATTGGTAGTTAAAAAAAGTAAAAATAATACATTAAGGGGTAATTTTGTAAAACACGCACACGGCTTTGCCTAAAGATACAAGGAAAGATCTGTGTGGTGTTTGGTAGATGATTACAGTTAAAGGTCATTTACATTGATATAAACGTGTTGGTTGTATTTCTGTGGATATACCTGGCTTGCGTACACGTGTCTCTAACAAAGGGCGGGACTAGTGTACGCGATGCAAGGGCCGACGCACAGAGCGTATATTACGCAACGGAGCGTCTGGGTACGCCCACATGATACAAATCACACGATAGTATTGTTTTAGTAGGCGATACGGAGGCAACGTGATAATAGTGCAAATCAATCTCAGTGTCCAAAATTTTAAGCTAATAGATCCTTCTCTAGTTGCAACTCCTCTGGACTAGACTGCGATACTGAATGAAAGGGATTTCTGCGCAGAAACAAAAGTAAAGAGTATATGAGATGAAAGAGTGTATATACATATATATAAGTATTTTCTCATTTTTGGGTGGAACCACAGGAAATCGAGTTCTCGTGAGGTACATACATGAGAGTGACAGCACGGTGGCTTGGGAGGCATCCCTTGTTAAACATATTAAAATAAGAGCATTAGAGTATAGCAGACCAGGAGGTCTACTGTAGCACAGACCAGGAGGTCACGGACCAGGAGGTCCAGGTACAGCAGACTAGGAAGTCCGCTATAGATAGAGTCAAGAAGCACAACACTAGGAAGGGTTGGTGCGGTACCCATATAGGCCATTAAGCTCCGGCTGAAGGAATTCGCAGCCACAATTTTCGATTCCACTGGTCATTCCGCACATAAGATTAGTTGCTTGTGTGCAGTACGATTGTACCACACGTAATTGTGTGCATTAGTTTGTAACTTGACCCAGTACCGTTTGCGTACGCTAGAGGGGTCATAAACACTATTTGTACATTCTAACGTGATTTGTGTAATTTTTTTTATTTTAAGGGAGGTTCGCTGGTCACTCGGAAACTATCCAACAACCAATAGTTACTGGAAAAGGGTTAAGTGCTCTTCGGATCACACCCACATGTTCCAGTAAATAGAGGTTCAGGTCGCAGGGGCCCTAGGTTGAGTACGCCAGCGCTAAGGCAGTGTGTGGGCGTATTGGTCGACGTGGGCGAGTGAGTGGAGGTACTCGGTAAACTTCCGCCGCCGGCCTACCCCGGACATCTTGGTTTTTGTAAGGGTTCGCTGAAGACCCTGATTTGAAGATCAGAGGTAGTGAAAGCAACACCTGCAAAGATGGGGGCCAGTTGTTCAGGTAGGGAGCAATCAACCTCGGTTCGGGTTGACTTGAACGCCCCCCTATTGGGAACTGGTGGAGAGCGATGCAGCGCGGCGGAGGACGAGGAGAGAGAGAGCGTCCTGACGCGCGTACAGGGAGGAGGGGGCGTGGTCAGAACAGAAGCTGCTGTACGCATGTGAGGACGCTCTCTCTCCTCGTCCCCCGCCGCTTCACCGCTCTCCACCAGTTCCTAATAACGCGGCGGGACCCGGCCTCCAGTGTGTGCCATTTATATGAGTAGGTATCTCGTGTGTGTGTGTGTATGTATGTATGTATGTATGTGTGTGTGTGTGGTGGTGGTGGGGGTGTCCTCTGTGTCCCATTTCTCCCCCCTCTTCTCCCTGCATTATGTCCCTGCATTATTTTGCCTAATTCTGCGTGCTATAATGTAAATTTTGGCTCATTCAGTGTGCTATAATGTGAATTTTGGCTCTTTCTGCGTGCTATAATGTGAATTTTGGCTCATACAGTGTGCTATAATGTGAATTTTGGCTCATTCAGTGTGCTATAATGTGAATTTTGGCTCATTCTGCGTGCTATAATGTGAATTTTGGCTCATACAGCGTGCTATAATGTGAATTTTGGCTCATTCTGCTTGCTATGATGTGAATTTCAGCTCATTCAGTGTGCTATAATGTGAATTTCGGCTCATTCAGTGTGCTATAATGTGAATTTCGGCTCATTCAGTGTGCTACGAAGTGAATTTTGGCTCATTCAGTGTGCTACAATGTGAATGTCGGCTCATTCGGTGTGCTACAATGTGAATGTCGGCTCATTCAGTGTGCTACAAGGTGAATTTCGGCTCATTCAGTGAGCTACAATGTGAATTTCGGCTTATTCAGTGTGCTATAATGTGAATTTCGGCTCATTCAGTGTGCTATAATGTGAATTTCGGCTCATTCAGTGTGCTATAATGTGAATTTCGTCTCATTCAGTGTGCTACTATGTGAATTTCGGCTCATTCAGTGTGCTACAATGTGAATGTCGGCTCATTCAGTGTGCTACAATGTGAATTTCAGCTCATTCATTGTGCTACAATGTGAATTTTGGCTCATTCAGTGTGCTACAATGTGAATTTCGGCTCATTCAGTGTGCTATAATGTGAATTTCGGCTCATTCGGTGTGCTATAATGTGAATTTCGGCTCATTCAGTGTGCTACGATGTGAATTTCGGCTCATTCAGTGTGCTACAATGTGTGCTGTAATGTGAATTTCGGCTCAATCTGTGTGCTGTTGAAACAGTATTTGTCGGCAGATAAGAACCACTTGGCCCATCTAGTCTGCCCCCCCCTTTTTTTTTTTTTACATTATTTTTTATCTCTAACCTTATGTGATCCTTATTTCTTTGTAAGAATATCCTTATGTCTATCCCATGCATATTTAAATTACCCTACTGTCTTAGCCTCTACCACCTCTGATGGAAGGAATGGCGATTCGCCAGTCTGTATCACCAGTGCGCAGGGTTGTCTCCACTAACTGGCAACATTTTATTAGTAATGGCAACAATAGGAAATTTTAGAAGCGAACGGGAAGGGTATTACTAAGTGGGAGGGGCTATGATTAGGGGGAGGGGTTATAATTCTTAAACCGCCCCCCCCCCCCCTAAAAGTTAAGTCTAGATCCGACACTGGATGAGCCCACAACAATATCGGGACTCTCTCTAGCAGCCACCATAGCAGAAACAACAGTGGGCACGGCCCAACCCGTAAGAGTAGTATCAAAAGCCCCTAGCGGAGGGACAGGTGAGGTCGTATCAACCGGTAAGTACGGCACCATGCACTATGCTGAAACCATTACACCACATGTTGTAGAATCTACTCAGAATGATGTTATTGAACTTAATCCTGTCAGGGTAATTGCAGTGCCAAATGGGAAAACTGACACTACAGGAGTTACTCCTGTCAGAAACATCGCCATGCACTGCCCCTTTTCCCGAACGGAATTAAGATCAATGGTGTCTGAATTCCCTGATCCTAGGAAAGATCTAGTTGCAAGCCAGAAGTACATTAGAGAGTTAGGAAATACTGTGGAGCCCAATAACAAAGATTGGCGGGTATTGCTGAGGGCATGTTTACCCCCCAATGTTGACGCAGTGAAATTCATCGCTGACTGTAAATTAGACGAAGAGGTACCCCTTACAGATGCGTACAATCAAGATAATGTAAAGAGAATCAATTCACAATTAGGAGAGTATTTCCCAGCTGTTGTTAAATGGAACAAAATTTTCTCCATTAAAAAAAAAGAGGGAGAAACAGCTGCTGATTATTTCCATCGGGCACTGCAGGAAATGGCTAAGTATACAGGGATAGAAGACATTAAAACAAATGTGAATCATAGAGAAGTAGCAGTATCTGTGTTAATGGACGGTTAAAAAGAAGTACTGAAGACTAGGGTACAGACCACCCAACCATGTTGGCGAGGTTTGTCGGTGGCTACTTTGAGAGAGGCCGCTGTTGATCATGATCGGAATATCACCAGACACAGGGAGTCGCAGAGTGATAAGTTAATGGCCTTAAGTATACAGGCCCTGACCACAAGGCCACCTCAGCTTAAATTTCAGACCCCTGTGGGTAAGTCAAATGTGGTAACTTGTTATTACTGTCATAAAGAGGGAAATTTTGCACGAGACTGTAGAAGTAAAAACATACAAAACTCATACCGAACCCCATGACAACGACATGACACACGAAATTGGGATCAAGGACCGCAGAGACGGAGTTATGAGCAACATGCAGGGGAAACAAGAAGGTATCCCCCAAGGAGACAATACACAAAGTGGAAAGCTGCTCAATCAGATTGTAATGTCACTCAGGTGCTAAAAGGGGAGGGGTAATTCTGTGTAGGAAAAAAACTGTGTTCCCTAATGCACACCGAGTGAATAATATTACTACATAATAATAGTCAGATAGTATGGAGATCTTAGTTGTGTATATCTGCAGATATAGGGTTAAGCCCCCAGGCCGATCGACAAGGCTTCTCCGTCACTGGGGGTCCCTAATACTAGGTATGGGCCTGGGGTGCAGGACCCCACGATGTCGGCACAGGTCGGCCACCCCAGGTCAGCACACAGGTGAGAATTAATAGGGGTTAATAAGAAGCACAGAAGTGCTATGTAAGTGGTGTGATTAAAATAATATATACAAAGTGATAGGAAAAATAATAAGTGTTAATAAAGTGTTAGGGTGTGCTGACCTGAAGCAGCCCAGCCATACCAACACAGGGGCCACCGCACCCCACACCCACCCCATAAATAATTACAAATATATCTGGGTTCAATTCCCAGTGTAAGGCCACATGGTAATGGCACCTACAGCATCTGAGAGCCAGCTTACCTGGGGATACCCCTGGCTTCCCCTGTGGCACTTTTGGAGTCAGCAATCCCTCCTAATGCTGACCCATTTATGCCTCTCTATATACAATACACAAAGTGGAAAGCTGCTCAATCAGATTGTAATGTCACTCAGGTGCTAAAAGGGGAGGGGTAATTCTGTATAGGAAAAAAACTGTGTTCCCTAATGCACACCGAGTGAATAATATTACTACATAATAATAGTCAGATAGTACGGAGATCTTAGTTGCGTATATATCTGCAGATATAGGGTTAAGCCCCCAGGCCGATCGACAAGGCTTCTCTGTCACTGGGGGTCCCTAATACTAGGTATGGGCCTGGGGTGCAGGACCCCACGATGTCGGCACAGGTCGGCCACCCCAGGTCAGCACACAGGTGAGAATTAATAGGGGTTAATAAGAAGCACAGAAGTGCTATGTAAGTGGTGTGATTAAAATAATATATACAAAGTGATAGGAAAAATAATAAGTGTTAATAAAGTGTTAGGGTGTGCCGACCTGAAGCAGCCCAGCCATACCGACACAGGGGCCACCGCACCCCACACCCACCCCATAAATAATTACAAATATATCTGGGTTCAATTCCCAGTGTAAGGCCACATGGTAATGGCACCTACAGCATCTGAGAGCCAGCTTACCTGGGGATACCCCTGGCTTCCCCTGTGGCACTTTTGGAGTCAGCAATCCCTCCTAATGCTGACCCATTTATGCCTCTCTATATACAATACACAAAGTGGAAAGCTGCTCAATCAGATTGTAATGTCACTCAGGTGCTAAAAGGGGAGGGGTAATTCTGTGTAGGAAAAAAACTGTGTTCCCTAATGCACACCGAGTGAATAATATTACTACATAATAATAGTCAGATAATACGGAGATCTTAGTTGCGTATATCTGCAGATATAGGGTTAAGCCCCCAGGCCAATCGACAAGGCTTCTCCATCACTGGGGGGGTTCCTAATACTAGGTATGGGCCTGGGGTGCAGGACCCCACGATGTCGGCACATACCATCTCAGAGGGAGCTGCAGGTGAAATGAGCTGTGGAGGCGGATGAATTGCATACAGGTGTGTGTGATTTACAACTAATCACTGGATGACGCCAGACAGGACACCCGCGCTGAGCATTTGCAAGTCGTGTGCAGCCCAAGATCTACTCGCCAGCTGTGAACGCCCAGTGTGCACTAGCAGTGATTTGCTTTGCAGCTGTGTAAAACCATGCCTGCAGTCCCTAGAACACTCCCCTGCCAGACACCCACTTTCACGCCCCTTTTCACTATCCTGCAAAGCCACGCCCACGCACCACCTTCACCACGCCTCTTTGTCGTTGCCTGACAGTGAACAGAAAATCCATGTGTATTGCTGCACATTCATCGCACAGCGAGCCCGGCACATGTGCACTACTGGCTTCACACGTGCACATTTGGCTAAAACCCGACTCTTGCGATGCGAATCCAAGCAGTGACCAGGTCTGAATTCCCCCCAATATGCTCACAGATGATACATTTACCACATTGAAAACACCCATGACAATCTAAGGGCTTCCTCGTCTCTCTTGTAGTGACCTTACTAGGAGCCAAAACCTCCTTAAAATTCTGTGCCCTTCTGAAGACCACCTGAGGTTCATGTGGTAATACACCTCCAAGTCCGGGGTCTAGGAGTAAATTATTCCAATGTTTTTTCAGGACCTCTTTGATGAGCTTTCATAAGTGTTATACCTCGTAATGAATTCCCTTCTGGTCTATTATCAGGTTTAGTTGTATATTCTAATAATTCCTCCCTGGTCAGACTTAGGGCCTCTTTGTCAGATTGTGTTTTGGCTGTGTCCCCGGAGGGGGCGCTAGTGGGTCAGTGGAGGTAGATGGGAGAAAACGAGGAGGCTGGATAACGTTCCTGCGCATGAGCGCAATGATATTTATTTAGCAGATGATAAAACAGAATGGCAGCAGAAATAATAACAAAATGTAAATGTCAATCACACAGCGTAATAGCTGAAAGTCTATGGCAACAGAATGAAAGATGACTGGAGAAATAATAACCGGTAAGATGATAAACAGATGAACTGGTGCTTGTAAAGATGAATCTGGTTTGGAAACCAGTGCTGGTTTAAAACATGAAACTTTGGCAGTGAGATGTTGAAGAGCAAAACCTGGTAGCAGAGGCAGGAGTCTGACTATCCACAGTGCAGGTGGTGAAGCACTGACAGCAGCAAGCTGTATCACAGGTGGAGGAATGGAACACACCTGGAGTCAGTCTCAACTGCAAGGCTGAAGCACACAAGATGGTGATGGGTGTGAAGCCTGTTTGAAGATTGCAGGAATTGCTGGGCCTTGAAGTTCCACGGAGCTGTGCAGATAACCAGGAGTACAAGTCTTTAGGTAGAGAGCCAGGTACACGGAAGAGACAGGAACAGATCCTTTCACATGGGTCGCAGGAGTGACACAAAGTCCAGGATGCCTGCAGACTGATCCTGCAGTCTCTTATGTACCCCTTGGTTCACAGGCATTGGGTGAGTGAGGGAAAGTGGGTGCGGCCAAGCACCGGATTGGCCGCTGTATGCTGGCTGTTGTAAACTGTCATGGCGGCGCCCACGCCGCGGCCTAGTGGGAACGCGGCGCGCTACACGCCCGCTGTAACAGGAGCGCCCCCAGGCCCGTGATGGCGTCCCACGGCAGGGACACAGACGACAGGTGACCGCAGGGAGCCAGGACGGAGTCCGCAGCGGCGGACGGATGTCAGCTTGGTGAGTCGATTCCTGACAGTACCCCCCCCTTTAAGGGTGGACACCAAACACCCACGTGGCTTGGAAGGATGAGTGCTGTGGAAGACACGGACCAACCTTGGAGCATGGACATCCGACGAATTTACCCAACTTCTCTCCTCTGGGCCATAACCGGACCAATCGACCAGGTACTGGAGACGTCCATACCGGCAACGGGAGTCCAGAATTTTGCCAATCTCGAATTCCACGCCCCGCTGAGTTCGAATTTTGGGGCCAACTGGAAGAGCACTCTGAAAACGGTTCAGGACTAGAGGTCTGAGGAGAGAAACATGAAAAGCGTTAGGTATTCGAAGAGAAGGTGGTAACTTCAGTCTGTAGGCCACAGGGTTGATGACTCTTTCGACAGGGAAAGGACCAATGAAACGTGGTGCAAACTTCATGGACGGGACCCTAAGACGGAGGTTACGGGTTGACAGCCAAACCTTGTCCCCAGGTTTCAGGTTAGGAACCGCACGTCTCTTGCGGTCGGCAAAGTACTTGTACCGGCTGGAGGCCTTTTTGAGAGACACGTGAATCTTTCTCCAAATTGACGAGAACTGAGTCAGAGCAGTAGTGGCAGCAGGAACATCCATATGAGGGAGTTCTTGAAAGTCTGGAACACGGGGATGTTGCCCATATACTGCAAAGAATGGTGTTGTTTCAGTAGCAGTATGATAGCGGAAGTTGTGGGCAAACTCGGCCCATGGGAGCAGATCGAACCAGTCATCCTGAGAAGATGAAACATACAATCTTAAAAACGTCTCTAGTTCTTGATTAACCCTCTCTGTCTGCCCATTCGTCTGAGGATGGTACGATGACGAAAACTTCAGCTTGACCTGCATGGCAGAACAGAGGGCCCTCCAAAACCTCGCTACAAACTGTACCCCCCGGTCGGATATTATTTCTGAGGGTAGACCATGTAAGCGGAAAATCTCCCGTAGGAAGATTTGGGCAAGTTTCGGGGCAGAAGGGAGACCCTGGAGAGGAACAAAATGAGCCATCTTGGTGAATCTGTCCACTACAACCCAGATGGTATTGTATCCTTGAGAAGGAGGAAGGTCGGTGATAAAATCCATGGACAGGTGTGACCAGGGACGACTAGGAACAGACAATGGTTGTAACTGACCTGCTGGAGACTGACGAGGAGTCTTATGCTGCACACACTTAGGACAGGATGCCACGAAATCCTTGATGTCAGCCTTCATCTTTGGCCACCAGTATGTCTCAGAGAGAAACTTGAAGGTCTTCAGGACACCAGGATGACCGGTGAACTTGGATTGATGGGCCCAAGATAGCAACTTGGGACGGAGTTCTGGGGAAACAAAAGTCTTACCAGGAGGAGGAGCTGGGGAGACTTGAGATGCAGCGAATACCACTGGACTCAGGATGGAATGTGGCACTGAGTCAGGCGTTTCCTCTTCGGATTCCATAGATCGGGATAAAGCGTCAGCTTTAACATTCTGCGAACCTGGGCGGAAATGAAGCTTAAAATTAAAACGTGAGAAAAACATAGCCCACCTGGACTGGCGAGGATTAAGGCACTGAGCTGCCTTTAAATATAGCAGGTTTTTATGATCCGTGTAGATGTTGAACGGATGTTTGGCCCCTTCTAGGAGGTATCTCCATTCCTCGAGAGCCAGCTTGATCGCCAGTAGTTCTTGATCTCCAACGGAGTAGTTAGCTTCTGCAGGAAGGAATTTGCGAGAATAAAATCCACAAGGGTGGACTTTCCCATCGGTTCCCTTTTGGGAGAGAACAGCTCCAACCCCAACTGTAGAGGCGTCCACCTCCAACTCGAACGGTCTGTTTACATCTGGCTGAGACAGAACTGGAGCAGACATAAAGGCCAGCTTGATCTTCTGGAAGGCTGCTAAGGCTTCTTCTGACCAGTTGGAATGGTTTGCCCCTTTCCGAGTCAGGTTGGTAATAGGAGCGATGAGAGTGGAGAATCCCCGAATAAATTTCCTGTAGTAGTTGGCAAAACCCAGGAACCGCTGGATAGACTTGAGAGAATTTGGAATGGACCAATTGGCAATAGCTTCCAATTTTGTCGGGTCCATCTGAAGATCCGATCCGGAAATTATATAACCCAGGAAGGGTATAGAGGGAACTTCAAAGGTGCATTTAGATAGTTTACCGTAGAGCCGGTTCTCACGAAGACGTCGGAGGACTTCACGGACTTGTAGACGATGAGATGGAAGGTCTTGGGAGAAGATGAGGATATCATCCAAGTAAACAACGAGGTACTTATACAGGACATCACGAAAGATTTCGTTCACAAAGTGTTGGAACACTGCTGGAGCATTACTCAACCCGAATGGCATTACCAGGTATTCGTAATGGCCATCTCGAGTGTTAAAAGCTGTCTTCCACTCGTCACCACTCCGGATTCTGATGAGATTGTAGGCACCGCGGAGATCTAACTTGGTGAAGATGCGGGCTCCTTTAACTCTGTCAAATAATTCGGTAATGAGTGGTAATGGATAACTATTCTTGATGGTAATGTCATTGAGACCCCGGTAGTCAATGCATGGACGCAGTCCTCCATCCTTCTTTTTAACAAAGAAGAAACCTGCACCAGCGGGTGATGATGAAGGACGGATGAATCCCTTCTGTAGATTCTCCCTGATGTATTCGCTCATCGCCTCAGTTTCAGGAACAGACAACGGGTAGGTGCGCCCCCTAGGTGGCTTCTTGCCAGGAAGGAGATCGATGGGACAATCCCATTCCCTATGGGGCGGTAGGACATCAGCGGCCTTCTCACTGAAGACATCTGAGAAATCTTGATAAGCTGCTGGGAGACTTGACTGTGTCTTTACTTCGGTAGACTTTATGGGACACACTTGGGCTAAACAGGACTGATGGCAATGTGAACCCCATGAGGTAAGCTGCAACGTTGACCAGTCAAACTGTGGATTATGTAGCTGGAGCCAGGGCATGCCCAAGACGATCTCCTGGGTGGCTTGAGGGATGACTAAGAACTTAATCAGTTCAGAGTGTAGGAATCCAACTCCCAGGACCACTGGTGCAGTTTGATGAGAAATATTCCCCTTGGAGATTCGACTACCATCCACGGCGGTAATATAAACTGGACAGGAAAGTTCACATATAGGTAAGCAAAATTTATTTACCGCAGCTTGGGTGATGAAGTTTCCTGCAGCTCCACAGTCCACTAATGCTGATGCGGACTGGAGCCCAACTGAAGTCTCTAACGTCACAGGAAGGATAAGGTCTTGATTAGAAGGAGCTTGACTAAAAGATCCCAACTTGACTCCTCCTTTACAAGTCAGGATCTGGCGTTTCCCGAACGCACTATGCAGGAGTTAATCTGGTGGCCCGCAGCCGCACAGTACAGACAGAGTCTCTCACGCATTCTTCTTGCCCGCTCTTCAGGAGTTAGGCGGGACCTATTTACCTGCATGGGCTCGTCAGAAGAAGGAGACTGGAACTGTACTGAAGGTATCATCCTTGATCTGCGTGGCTCACTCCGAGCGCGTTCATTATTGCGTTCGCGGATGCGAGAGTCCAACTTAATGCACAAGGAAATCAATTCAGTCAATTGTACAGGAAGGTCGCGGGTCGCCAGTTCATCTTTGATCCGGTCAGAAAGTCCATGCCAGAAAGCTGCTACCAGGGCCTGATTATTCCACTGAATCTCTGCGGCCAACGTCTGGAACTGAATGACATATTGTCCCATACTACGGGTACCTTGACGAAGTTGAATCAGGTCAGCGGAAGCTGATGTTGCACGACCAGGCTCGTCAAAGATCCGTCTGAAGGTTGACACGAAGTCTGTGTAGTTGTTAATCAGAGGGTCAGCACGTTCCCACAGAGGAGACACCCAGCTCAGAGCAGATCCAGAAAGTAAGGAGATGATGTAGGCAACCTTGGATCTTGGCGTGGGGAAATTATGTGGCAACAACTCAAACTGGATTTCACATTGGTTGAGAAACCCGCGACATAACTTTGGACTGCCATCATACTTGCTTGGCACGGGCAGGTGCAGACGTGACACTGGAGCTGATGCAGCCGGCATAGAGGAACTCACAGCACTGGCAGGTGCTGGAGTAACAGGAACAGTAGGAGTGAGTACACTAGGCAGGGATTGCTGTAGTGTATCTATCCGGGAGGACATCCCTTGCAGGAATTGAAACATCTGCTGCTGCGCAGCCTCTTGACCATCCAGACGGGAGACCAGATTTTGCAAGGCCTCTGACCCCACACTCCGTCCACCATCCGAGTCCATCGATCCTGGACTTACTGTCAGATTGTGTTTTGGCTGTGTCCCCGGAGGGGGCGCTAGTGGGTCAGTGGAGGTAGATGGGAGAAAACGAGGAGGCTGGATAACGTTCCTGCGCATGAGCGCAATGATATTTATTTAGCAGATGATAAAACAGAATGGCAGCAGAAATAATAACAAAATGTAAATGTCAATCACACAGCGTAATAGCTGAAAGTCTATGGCAACAGAATGAAAGATGACTGGAGAAATAATAACCGGTAAGATGATAAACAGATGAACTGGTGCTTGTAAAGATGAATCTGGTTTGGAAACCAGTGCAGGTTTAAAACATGAAACTTTGGCAGTGAGATGTTGAAGAGCAAAACCTGGTAGCAGAGGCAGGAGTCTGACTATCCACAGTGCAGGTGGTGAAGCACTGACAGCAGCAAGCTGTATCACAGGTGGAGGAATGGAACACACCTGGAGTCAGTCTCAACTGCAAGGCTGAAGCACACAAGATGGTGATGGGTGTGAAGCCTGTTTGAAGATTGCAGGAATTGCTGGGCCTTGAAGTTCCACGGAGCTGTGCAGATAACCAGGAGTACAAGTCTTTAGGTAGAGAGCCAGGTACACGGAAGAGACAGGAACAGATCCTTTCACATGGGTCGCAGGAGTGACACAAAGTCCAGGATGCCTGCAGACTGATCCTGCAGTCTCTTATGTACCCCTTGGTTCACAGGCATTGGGTGAGTGAGGGAAAGTGGGTGCGGCCAAGCACCGGATTGGCCGCTGTATGCTGGCTGTTGTAAACTGTCATGGCGGCGCCCACGCCGCGGCCTAGCGGGAACGCGGCGCGCTACACGCCCGCTGTAACAGGAGCGCCCCCAGGCCCGTGATGGCGTCCCACGGCAGGGACACAGACGACAGGTGACCGCAGGGAGCCAGGACGGAGTCCGCAGCGGCGGACGGATGTCAGCTTGGTGAGTCGATTCCTGACACTCTTTTGATGCTTGTTCAACTACATTTTTTTGGATATCAATTTTCTAAAAAGCATTTGCCATAAAATTCTATTTGTTTCTGACTTTTGGTTATCTCACTACAATTTCTATAAATCCTACGATACCCACATGCATAAGTTCAGTTGATTGGCAACGCTGTAGCCCTGCCCTTTGTTGGTGAGCTTCTACCATAATGACCTCTGTGTCACCAGGACTGAGTCACAGACAACTGGCATCACCCACACCTGGAGCTCAGCTAGACAGCCATTTAAGATTGCCATTTGGTTCTCAGGACCCGGAGCAAAAGACAGATCATCTACACAGCAGTGGTAGACAAGAGCATGACGTCTGATTGTTTCACCTAGTGGCAGCAGTTATATTGCAAAAAGCATAAGAGATAGGACAGGACCTTGAGGAACATTGCATGGCAATGGTGAGGAGATAGAAAAGGTTCCTCACCTGTGTGATGTCTATTGTGTGCAACATAGCTGATTTATTTCTCACACTTCGAGAATGGAAATAGTTTTATCACCCGTGTGACTTCGGTGATGTGTAACAAGAGCTGATTTGTATGTAAAACATTTCCCACACTCAGACCATGGAAATGGCTTCTCACCTGCCTTACCTGTGTGTGGGTTAATATGCTTTGTGTTCTGTGTAAAACATTTGGCATCTATAGAACAGGGAAACACTGTATCTACTCTCAGAGCTGTAACAGATGCACCAATATCAGAGTGACCAGGAGAACATTTCCCAGGCTCAGAGGGATCAGCTGATAGAGCTGGATGTATAATTGGGGTAATGGGGTTAGCTCCTGGAGAATCCGGTCTACTGTCATTATCTTTTATGTCACAATCCGGTGATAACATTAGATGTCCTACTGAGATATTCCTGCTTGTGTGTCCATCTGCTGGAAATAAAATACATTATGCACATATGAAGCAAATTAAATATTGTATCATTTATGTTAAAAAATGGCAAATTACTATAAATAAGTTGAGAAGACCCAGGATGTTACATGGTACATTATATAATTCTGTAATTGACAATAACCAGTACTATAGTTCTGGCATTGCTTTTATGTTTAATTAAAAATACAATGAAGTTTGAACTGGAGTATAACATACACTGAAAGAGTGTGGGGAGGAGACTGGTCAGATCTCTGGGCTGGTAACACAGTGACATGATGTGAGGGGGAGAGCAGGAGAATAATAGGGGCTGATGGCTCCTGATGTATGAGATACACCAGAGAGTGTGGGGAGGAGACTGGTCAGACCTCTGGGCTGGTAACACAGTGAC
This sequence comes from Pseudophryne corroboree, assembly GCF_028390025.1. NCBI lineage: Eukaryota > Metazoa > Chordata > Amphibia > Anura > Myobatrachidae > Pseudophryne > Pseudophryne corroboree. Next base: position 722,397 of record NW_026967550.1, read on the forward strand.
ATGATGTGAGGGGGAGAGCAGGAGAATAATAGGGGCTGATGGCTCCTGATGTATGAGATACACCAGAGAGTGTGGGGAGGAGACTGGTCAGATCTCTGGGCTGGTAACACAGTGACATGATGTGAGGGGGGAGAGCAGGAGTATAATAGGGGCTGATGGCTCCTGATGTATGAGATACACCAGAGAGTGTGGGGAGGAGACTGGTCAGATCTCTGGGCTGGTAACACAGTGACATGATGTGAGGGGGAGAGCAGGAGAATAATAGGGGCTGATGGCTCCTGATGTATGAGATATACCAGAGAGTGCGGGGAGTAGACTGATCAGATCTCTGGGCTGGTAACACACAGTGACATGATGTGAGGGAGAGAGCAGGAGTATAATAGGGGCTGATGGCTCCTGATGTAAGAGATACACCAGAGAGTGTGGGGAGGAGACTGGTCAGATCTCTGGGCTGGTAACACACAGTGACATGATGTGAGGGGGAGAGCAGGAGAATAATAGGGGCTGATGGCTCCTGATGTATGAGATATACCAGAGAGTGTGGGGAGGAGACTGGTCAGATATCTGGCTGGTAACACACAGTGACATGATGTGAGGGGGAGAGCAGGAGTATAATAGGGGCTGATGGTTCCTGATGTATGAGATACACCAGAGAGTGTGGGGAGGAGATTGGTCAGATCTCTGGGCTAGTAACACACAGACATGATGTGAGGGGAGAGCAGGAGAATAATAGGGGCTGATGGCTCCTGATGTATGAGATACACCAGAGTGTGGGGAGGAGACTGGTCAGATCTCTGGGCTGGTAACACAGTGACATGATGTGAGGGGGAGAGCAGGAGAATAATAGGGGCTGATGGCTCCTGATGTATGAGATATACCAGAGAGTGTGGGGAGGAGACTGGTCAGATCTCTGGGCTGGTAACACACAGTGACATGATGTGAGGGGGAGAGCAGGAGAATAATAGGGGCTGATGGCTCCTGATGTATGAGATACACCAGAGAGTGTGGGGAGGAGACTGGTCAGATCTCTGGGCTGGTAACACACAGTGACATGATGTGAGGGGGAGAGCAGGAGAATAATAGGGGCTGATGGCTCCTGATGTATGAGATATACCAGAGAGTGCGGGGAGTAGACTGATCAGATCTCTGGGCTGGTAACACACAGTGACATGATATGAGGGGGAGAGCAGGAGAATAATAGGGGCTGATGGCTCCTGATGTATGAGATATACCAGAGAGTGTGGGGAGGAGACTGGTCAGATCTCTGGGCTGGTAACACACAGTGACATGATGTGAGGGGGAGAGCAGGAATATATTAGGGGCTGATGGCTCCTGATGTATGAGATACACCAGAGAGTGTGGGGAGGAGACTGGTCAGATCTCTGGGCTGGTAACACACAGTGACATGATGTGAGGGAGAGAGCAGGAGTATAATAGGGGCTGATGGCTCCTGATGTATGAGATACACCAGAGAGTGTGGGGAGGAGACTGGTCAGATCTCTGGGCTGGTAACACACAGTGACATGATGTGAGGAGGAGAGCAAAAGTATAATAGGGGCTGATGTCTCCTGATGTATAAGATACACCAGAGAGTGTGGGGAGGAGACTGGTCAGATCTCTGGGCTGGTAACACAGTGACATGATATGAGGGGGAGAGCAGGAGTATATTAGGGACTGATGTCTCCTGATGTATGAGATACACCAGAGAGTGTGGGGAGGAGACTGGTCAGATCTCTGGGCTGGTAACACACAGTGACATGATGTGAGGGGGAGAGCAGGAGTATAATAGGGGCTGATGGCTCCTGATGTATGAGATATACCAGAGAGTGTGGGGAGAAGACTGGTCAGATCTCTGGGCTGGTAACACACAGTGACATGATGTGAGGGGAGAGCAGGAGTATAATAGGGGCTGATGGCTCCTGATGTATGAGATATACCAGAGAGTGTGGGGAGGAGACTGGTCAGATCTCTGGGCTGGTAACACACAGTGACATGATGTGAGGGGAGAGCAGGAGTATAATAGGGGCTGATGGCTCCTGATGTATGAGATACACCAGAGAGTGTGGGGAGGAGACTGGTCAGATCTCTGGGCTGGTAACACACAGTGACATGATGTGAGGGGGGGAGCAGGAGTATATTAGGGGCTGATGGCACCTGATGTATGAGATACACCAGAGAGTGTGGGGAGGAGACTGGTCAGATCTCTGGGCTGGTAACACACAGTTACATGATGTGAGGGGTAGAGCAGGAGTATAATAGGGACTGATGGGTCCTGATGTATGAGATACACCAGAGAGTGTGGGGAGGAGACTTGTGAGATCTCTGGGCTGGTAATACACAGTGACAATATCATAGGAGTGCACAGCACATTTTATTAGGGGGTGCACCGTCGGAGGGGTGTGTCTAGCACCGCCTTTTGGGCGTGTCTAGCACCATCTGTTGACATCAATGCAATATAAAATATCCACCCTTGTAGCAATCCCAATACAGCAGATACATTGTCAGATGTTGTGGTGTGCTTCAAACAAATGCCCCTGATGGCACTCACTGCAATTACACTGCTCCTCCTCAGCCTGGTCTGGCTGCCCCTCTCTTTCCCCTGCAAGCTGCAGCAGCTTACTTACAAGTCACTCACTCACTGACACTGACAGTCGCAGACTAGAACTGCTGCTGCTGGAAAAACGAGTGACGTGTCAATGCTGCTGCCGGCCGCCAGCCAGTATTGAATTTGTCTTCCTAAGAGGAATGCTGGCTGCATGCTGCTCCTCATGATGTGAGGGGGAGAGCAGGAGTATAATAGGGGCTGATGGCACCTGATGTATGAGATACACCAGAGAGTGTGGGGAGGAGACTGGTCAGATCTCTGGGCTGGTAACACACAGTGACATGATGTGAGGGGGAGAGCAGGAGTATAATAGGGGCTGATGGCTCCTGATGTATGAGATACACCAGAGAGTGTGGGGAGGAGACTGGTCAGATCTCTGGGCTAGTAACACACAGTGACATGATGTGAGGGGGAGAGCAGGAGTATAATAGGGATTGATGGTTCCTGATGTATGAGATACACCAGAGAGAGTGGGGAGGAGACTGGTCAGATCTCTGGGCTGGTGACACACAGTGACATGATGTGAGGGGAGAGCAGGAGTATAATAGGGGCTGATATCTCCTGATGTATGAGATACACCAGAGAGTGCGGGGAGGAGACTGGTCAGATCTCTGGGCTGGTAACACACAGTGATAATATGTGAGGGGGAGAGGAGTATAATAGGGATTGATGGCTCCTGATGTATGAGATACACCAGAGAGTGTGGGGAGGAGACTGGTCACATCTCTGGGCTGGTAACACAGTGACATGATGTGAGCGGGAGAGCAGGAGTATAATAGGGGCTGATGGCTCCTGATGTATAAGATACACCAGAGAGTGTGGGGAGGAGACTGGTCAGATCTCTGGGCTAGATACACAGTGACATGATTTGAGGGGGAAAGCAGGAGTATAATAGGTGCTGATGTCTCCTGACTCCCCCACTGGGCAGATACATTTCCCTTAGTTTGAGCTGACAGAGGAGGGTGTAGTATAAGAGACTGATGTAGTGAATGAGAAGGGAGAATGTGACTCTTTTCTGTCATAATTGTTTATTATTCACCTGTGCTGATATCTGTAGGGATCTCCTCCTCCTTACACTGCTGATCACCCCTCACATATGTCTCGTATTCTACCTCTAAATCTTCTGCCTTTATATCAGTCACATATGTCTCTCTTCTTCTCCCTCTGTATCTTCTGCCTTTATATCAGTCACATATGTCTCTCTTCTTCTCCCTCTGTATCTTCTGCCTTTATATCAGTCACATACGTCTCTTCTTCTCCTTCTGTATCTTCTGCCTTTATATCAGTCACATACGTCTCTTCTCCTTCTGTATCTTCTGCCTTTATATTAGTCACATACGTCTCTTCTCCTTCTGTATCTTCTGCCTTTATATCTCACATACGTCTCTTCTTCTCCCTCTATATCTTCTGCCTTTATATCAGTCACATACGTCTCTTCTTCTCCCTCTATATCTTCTGTCTTTATATCAGTCACATACGTCTTGTCTTCTCCCTCTATATCTTCTGCCTTTATATCAGTCACATACGTCTCTTCTTCTCCCTTTGTATCTTCTGCCTTTATATCAGTCACATACGTCTCTTCTTCTCCCTTTGTATCTTCTACCATTATATCAGTCACATACGTCTCTTCTTCTCCCTCTATATCTTCTGCCTTTATTTCAGTCACATACGTCTCTCCTTCTCTATCTATATCTTCTGCCTTCATATCAGTCACATAAGTCTCTTCTTCTCCCTCTGTCTTAATATCAATCTGACATTCATCCTAAATAGCAGTGATGTCAGGGTAACTGCTTCAAATCCTGAGTTCAACCTGTGTTTATAGTATTGGTCATTTTCTGCCTGATATTGGTACAGTCTCAGAATACGCCTTGAGAAAAGTATCTCTGCTGTGCCTAAACATTTGTAGGCTCTGCAGCCTAATGGTTAAGTTTCTTGCCCTCAGTAATATACACTGCAGATAGTGATGTCAGGGTTGCTGGTTTTACCTGCTTTTAAAGTATTGGTCATTTTCCACCTAATATTGCTATTGATATCCGTCTCATAATTCACCTTGAGAAAAGTCTCTCTGCTGTTCAAAAATCTAAGCAGGATCCATAGTGTAATGGTTAAGTGTCCTTCCCACAGTGATGTACCGTGCAGACAGTAATGTCAAGGTCACTGGCTCGAATCCCTGGTTCAACTTCATAGTATTTATTTTCCATCTGATAGTGGTAACAGTCTCAGAACATGCTTGGCCATGTGGTGGCTCATTGAGTACCTTGGAAATGTTTCCACATGGCTAAAGACCCAACACATTCATTGATATGTCGCCGAGCTGGCCGACGGGCAACCCGGCAGTTGGGAGGAGGTGATGGAGGGAGTGAAGTTTCTTCACTCCCCCCCATCACCCAGGTCCATAGCAGTACATGCTAATATGGACAATCACATCCATATTGGCCTGCATGCATAAGCGACGGGGCACCAATGATGGACGAGCACGAGTCCACGCATCGTTCATCGTTGGTGCCTACACACTAAACGATATGAATGAGTTCTTATTCTATTAGTGTGTTGGTCCCTTTAGAGTACCCTAGGCTTGTGGATGATGATTGTATCCTCTGATGGATGTTGCACTGTGTTTATTATTATTATTACTGATTTTATTACATTTCAACATCAACATTAAATACACAGAATACACCTTGAGAAAAGTCTCTCTGCTGTGCAAGCACATAGGCAGGCTCTTTAGCCTAATGGTTAAATGTCCTGCCCACCATGATATTCCTTGCAGATAGTGATATCAGGGTCATCGGTTCGACCTGATAGTATTGTTAATTGTCCGCCTGATATTGATATTGGTAACAGTCTCAGAATACACACTGAGAAAAGTCTCTCTGTTGTGTTAATACATGTACAGGCTCCATAGCCTAATGGTTAAGTGTCCTTCCTCCAGTGATGTTCAACCTGGTAGTATTGGTCATTTTCCGCCTGATATTGATATTGGTAACAGTCTCAAGATACACATTGAGAAAAGTTTCTCTGCTGCGCAAAAACATGGGAAGGCTCCGTAGCCTAATTGTTAAGTTTCCTATCCACAGTGATGTTCTCTGCAGACAGTGATGTTAAGGTCACTAGTTCAAATCCCAGTATTCGACCTGTGTTTATAGTATTGGTCATTTTCCGCCTTATATTGATATTGGTAAAAGTCTCATAATACACCTTGAGAAAAGTCTCTCTGCTGTGTAAAAACATGGGCAGGCTCAGGATCACCTGTTCGAATCCAGGAATTCGACTCGACAATGTTGGTTATTTTCCATATGATATTGATATTGGTAATAGTCTCAGAATACACCTTGAGAAAAGTCTCTCTGCTTTGCAAATTCCTGTGCAGGCTCCATAGCCTAATGGTTAAGTGGCCTTCCCTCAGTGATGTACACCACAGTCAGTGATCTCAGAATCACTGGTTCGACCCGTGTTTATAGTTTTGGTAATTTTCCACCTGAAAGTGGTAACAGTCTCAGAATACACCTTGAGAAAAGTCTCCCTGCTGTACAAAAACATTGGCAGCCTAATGGTTAAGTGTCCTGTTTGTAGACATATCCCTTGCGGACAGTGATGTAAAGTTCACTGTGTTGAAGTTAAATCAAATATCCTGTATTGTCTCATTAATTGTGCTATGATTCTTGATATTCTAATGTTCCCTTAAACAGTGTCCTCTTTTAGTATAGAGTTACTATGCACAGAGTAATATTCTCCCACAACCCTTGAGCATCATTTGATTAGGTGTTTATGTGGCTAGTAGCAAGGCCTTTGTATAGATAATGAGTGCTCAATGACAGTGTATGAGTCTTTGTGGCAGTACAAGAAGGACATATCATGGAATATCTGATGGACCTACACTTTAGACAACACGTTATTATGAACAAGAATGACCTTTATGACAACGAAGCCTATTAGAGAACCTAATTGTTATGTATAGGAGATTCAAGATTCATGGACAAGTCTGCCATCTTATGGATAAAACCACTCTCTTTAATTAGCTAATCTGACCATATTTGGCATTTCCCCTTATTGTTCATCAACCAATGTATCTCCATGATTTAATCTATATGTGCGCCTTGTTTGTAAATAAGCTCTGAATAATTGTATAATGTTATGGTATAAATAATGTAAAGTCAGTGTTCTAAAGACACAGGCTCATTGATGAATTCTATCTTGGTCCATGCTCCTCTGCACAGAATATTGGGTGTGGTTCCCTCTTTGATAATAAATTCTATATGCTGAATATCATCACAATGGAGAACTCTCTATTATTATTATTATAATTCGGCTTTACCACCAGACTTGTTGTATTGGGACTGTTTACCATCTCCTTTTCTTTTTGTTTTCCCTTGAGACAGAAAGGGCTGAAAAGCCAGAATTTTAGGCTTGAATTTGTATGTGGAAGGAAACTTCACATTTTTGGAGTCTGCTTCTGACTCCAAGATACCGGTTAAGTCTTTACCAAAAAGAATATCTCCAGTAAAAGGTAAAGACTTCAAAACCTTTTTGGATTCTGAATCAGGTTTCCCTGTACGTAGCCAAACTGCTCTGCGAGCGGCTACTGCTGAAGCTGATGCCTGAGAGGCAATAGTACCCATATTCAAGGCTGCTTCTTCCAAGAACATTGCAGCCTGTTTGACATGTGCTATGTGAGATTTCTGCTCTCTAGATTCAATTGAAAGGTCCCCTTCCAATGCATCAGTCCAGGTTGCCACTGCTTTTGCCAGCCAGGCTGAAGCCATGACTGGTCTTTATGATTGCCCCAGACAAAGAAAAAATGTTTTGTTTTGTTTTAGAAAACCATCAACTCTCCTATCCGTGACATTTCATGATGTTGAAGGCAGAGGCAATATAGATATTCCCACTAATCGAATGACATGCGTATCTACTTTAGGGGACACCTCCCTCTTTAAATAGTCCCCAGCTGGAAGAGGATAATTGGAATTCCATTTCACTGGATTTCTAAATTTCTTACTGGGAGTAGCCCAAGCCTCTTTCATAATTTCCTTCAGCTGTTCTGACCCAGGAAACACAGTCCTGACTGTTTTGGGACATTTAAACACAGGTGACTTGGATTTTAACACAGGCTCTGTTGATTCTTCTAAGGATAGAATGGCTTTCATCACATTAATTAACTCAGATATGTCCCCTGAGCTGAGACCTTCCTTCCTCATCTTCGTATACAGAACTAGAGTGTAATGAGTCTTCATCCTCTGATGAATCCTCATCTGAAGCATGTGTAGACTGTGAAGATGTTGTTCCATGTCTATGTGATTTACTTACCACCGGCCTTTTAGCCTGTTTTTGTTGAGAGGCTGCCGCTTCCCCTGCTGGATGTGATAAACCCCAGGTGGAATGCTGCATGTAAGGGTTAATAGTGTAACCTATCCCTGGTACAGAAGTTGGAATTATCCACTCAGCTATACTGGATAATGTCTGTACAAAGGTAGCCCATGGGGGTTCAACTTGCTCCTGTGTCCTGCTTGGATTTTTCAAGAGACTTTGGTGAAAGCTAAAACAATTTTTCTGAACCAGATCCTGAGAGGTTAGCTCAGCTTTGACTAACAGGATATGAGTGTTGGTGCTGCTGTGAGTGCATTTTCCTCACCCTTGTCGCTCTTAGGGGGTAATTCCAAGGTGATCGCAGCAGGAATTTTGTTAGCAGTTGGGCAAAACCATGTGCACTGTTGGGGAGGCAGATATAACATGTGCAGAAAGAGTTAGATTTGGTTGGGTTATTTTGTTTCTGTGCAGGGTAAATACTGGCTGCTATATTTTTACACTGCAAAAGAGATTGCAGATTTAACACACCCCACCCAAATATAACTCTCTCTGCACATGTTAAATCTGCCTCCCCTGCAGTACACATGGTTTTGCCCAACTGCTAAAAATTTTCCTGCTGCGATCAACTTGGAATTACCCCCTTAGACATGATAAATAATCAGACACTTGCACAGTGTACTACACAATTTGTGACTGTAATCACTTTAAATTTTGTTAAAGTGACATAAAAGCCGACTCTACCCTGCTTTGCACCAGCATTGAAGATCGGAATAGACAGAAAAAAACTGACAGAATTATTATAAATTCCTCAGTCACAGGTTATACATTAGTATAATAAGCAATATGAGCACATAATCAACTACAAATACATTTCAAGTATGTAGGAGAAACCTATTACTGAGACAGAGCATCGAGTGACCGGAACCAGAAGTGACATTGGGCGCGCACACACGAAGGCGCACACAAGGATGGAGCGTCAAGGTGCTAGAGCCAGAAGCCGGCAGCAAGGGGGAAGCCAGCGGTCGGGGAGAGCCAGTGGCCGGAGGAGAATCTTGCACAGACTGAAATGAGGTGGATTTATAATATGGGCACTCTAGCTCCAAAAGGACTAAACCTGGACTTTGGACTCAAATGGTTTTTATGATAATTTATTGATATATATATATATATATATATATATTTTTTTTTATGAAAATCTATTTATATGTTCCTTTAAGGTTACTTTTCATTTCCACCCCTGCCTTCATAATGCTGTATTTGTACACATATTATCAATAAGCATGGGGTTACGAAGATATTCTCAAAATTACTTTCCGGCACTATTTATGGTGTTATTTTCATATAACCTTTTTTTATACCTAAACATTTTTTTTCATACTACTCATGATTATATTGCTATAAGGGGCCATTTTATTTCTTTTTAGCAAGTTTGTTTGTATTACGTCCTAAATGCAGGTCTGTGGAACGCATAATAACCAAAAATGCGTTCCACGATCGGGGCCTCCGTGAATGGAAATCCTAGATGCAGGTACACTACATCACCACGGCCATTAGCATGGGGTGCGCGCGGAAATGGAAATCGTGTGCGTTCCAGACCGCGGGAGGAGTAACACAAACTGACAAGCTCGCGCCACAAATAGGAACGAGTAGCGGACGGAAGCGGAAGTCAGGTGTGCGTTCCACAAGTTGGAACGCACACCCAATTACGGTTCTTTTTAATGTTTTCAAGTATTTAAAAATAATTATTTTATGATTTTACCACCAAAGGGGTTGTGAAATATCTACATAAGACCCTCTAAAATAAGCCCTATGAGGTAACATATAGAGGGAGACGTTTACTTGCACTGCACAGTCTAAACCAATCACACCACAGCACTGGGTTTAAATATCCCCAGTTCTCTATTCCACCATACCTTGATAAAGGCTCCTTGTGAGCAGAAACGCGCTGGTATTGTGGGACAGACTGCAGCAGAATAAAGAATCTGTGAAGGTACCCAGGACTGCCATAGCCAGAGGAGAAACAGTGCTGAGTTCCTGGGAGGTACTTATTCACTATCTCACAAGCGCTATAGGGTAACCATCACTGGGGACCCCACTTATTCTGGCATGCACATTTGCCCCATCAAATGTTGGTGGAATTGTTTTTAATACTATTTTAAATTGTAGGCAGTTTTTTTTAATAAAACTGTACTTCACTATATATTCCCTCATTTTCTGTTCTTTTGAGGGAAAAAAGAGGAATTCTGTTCTAATTTTTAAGGAAGGATTAAAGTAATTGACTATTTCCTACGGAGTTAATATTCAAGCATTAATCCCGTATTACCCCGGTGGGTGCGCACATCTGCATCTTGTGCATTGTTTGGTGGTTTTTTGGAAGTGGCGGTGACCACTTCAGCGGACGTTGCAGCACTGCTGGTTTGGAGCGCTGGTTTGGAAAACATTTCTTTACAACTTCTGTGCACAGATCAGTGGAGCAGATGAGTAGTAACTTTCCCTATTAGCTTTTCCCACTGTGTTGTATAACGGATTGTCTTCCTTTGTCCATTACTGCATTTTATTGTTGAGTCCCTGTATTTGTACTAAATGTACCCTTATCCTATCCCTTTATTTATATATATATTTATTTATTTAGTGTCCCTTATTCCTTTATTTTATTTGTTTATTGTTCCTTATATATTCCTTGTATATTGATTGTCCCCCTCTTTTTGATTTTCTGAAGGTAGCAGGGAGTTAGCACTAATGAAAAAATGGGGGTGGCTGAGATTGGGAATCTCACTCAATGCATGTCGTGCATGATGTATGCGCACCTGGCACAACAGTCCGAGTGCGGGTACATCTGTGCGAGGTGTGAGCGTACAGCCGCCCTGAAAGCCCAGGTAACTGATCTAGAGCAGACCGTTACGCGACTGAGGAGCATTCACAATCTCGAGCAAAGTTTAGATAAAATGGTGGAGGAGTTGCAGAGGGGATCATTGGTAGATGAGGAAGATCAGGTAGACAGCTGGGTCATGGTTAGAAGGAAGAAGAGGGGGAGGGGAAGATAGGACATCTCCGATCCCCCAAACCCCAATAAATTTGCCCAATTTGATGAAGGTTCTGAGGATGGCAGTGAGGAAATGATGTAACCGGAGGAAAAAAGATAGGTATCTAGTCAGATTGTGGTGGTAGGGGATTCTATTATCAGGACGACAGGGCAATCTGCTACAGGGACCATGATCGTCATAGTCTGTTGTCTTCCGGGTGCTCGGGTACAGTACATCGCGGACAGGGTAGATTGTTGGGAAGGGCTGGTAAAGACCCGGCGGACTTGGTGCATGTTGGCACCAATGACAAAGTTAGTGGTAGGTGGGATGTCCTTAAGAAAGACTATAGGGACTTAGGCAAGAAACTTAACGCAAGGACATCTAGGGTAATATTCTCCGAAATATTACCAGTGCCATGCACTAGCCCAGGGAGGCAGAGGGAGATCATGGAGGTAAATGTGTGGCTTAGAGACTGGTGTAGGAAGGAGGGGTTTGTGTTCCTGGAACCCTGGGTGGACTTCTCAGTCAGGCGGCATCTTTGTCATGATGGATTAGAAGGTTGGAGGAGCTTTTAAACTAGGAGCCTGGGGGAGGGTTTAGCTAGAAGCTGCGGGTTAATTAGTGAGAGCAGTAAGGATGGGGGTAGTGAACAATTTGGGGGTGGAGAAGGAGGGAGCGTAAGATCAGATGGCAAGGGTATTTGCATGGGTATTGACACCGGAAATACTGACACAGGTATTGCCCAAGATATTCCCAATGTATTACCTAATGACGGATATGGCTCATCAATACGGTATATAGAAAGTAATGTGCTTAGCATAAGGGAGGATACTAACATCAGGGAGGGGGTTTACAAAGTCTTATAGGTCAGATAGAGATAGTAGTGAGGAAGGCTGTATTAAGCATGATGGGGGTGGAAAGGGAGGGAGGAGAATAACAGTCAGTAAGGGTAAGTCTAGAAAGACACTTGTAAATATAGATAAGATACCACTAAAACAAACGGGCAATGGAGAGGCTAAGCTAAGATGTATGCTTGTGAAGGCAGGAAGCCTATCGGGTAAAATGGGGGAATTGGAATGGCTTGTATCAAAGTCTCAGTATGATATTATAGATATTACGGAAACATGGTGGAACGACTCTCACGACTGGGTTGCGAATTTGGAGGAATATTCTCTTTTCAGGAGGGACAGGGCTACCAAAAAGGGGAGGAGGGGTATGTCTCTTTGTTACACCATCTCTAAAACCAAACTTAATAGAGGGTATTTTCGGGGAGGCTGGAGATAACGTGGAGTCACTATGGGGTGAGATCACAAGTGGGGGCACAGAGGCAAAGAAACTAGTCATTGGCACGTGCTACAAGCAACCAGATATTAGTGTACATGACGAGGAACAACTCTTACACCAAACTGAAAAAGCTGCGGGAATGGGGGACATCCTAGTGTTAGGGGATTTTAACTATCCTGATATAAATTGGAGTAACGATTCATGTGTAAAAACTAGGAGCAGCAGGTTCTTAAATACATTAAAGGATCAATACTTGACTCAATTAGTCGAGGACCCAACTAGAGGTAAAACTATTCTGGACCTAGTTATTACCAATAATGTGGACATTATATCAAACACTAAAGTTGGGGAGACTTTGGGAAACAGTGACCACTATATGATCACATTTGACATCAGTTTCAAGAAACATAGCTATAAGGGAACAACTAAAACATTTAACCTTAGAAAAGCTAATTTCAATATGCTGAGACAGGCACTAAACGAGATTGATTGGGAAGTTTTGTTTCATGGTAAAGACACAACGGAAATGTGGGATGCTTTAAAAGGGTTGCTTGATAGCAATATTCACAAATTCATTCCTATGAACAGTAAACGCAGGCGTACTAAAAACAAACCAATATGGCTTAATAAGGAGGTCAAAGAAGCAATGGCTAAAAAGAGGCGTGCTTTCAAAACATTTAAATCTAATGGAGGGGAGGAGTCATTCCAGCATTACAAAGAATGCAAAAAAAATGCAATAAAGTAATAATCGCAGCAAAAGTTGTAAACGAAAAGCAAATCGCTATAGAGAGTAAAAGCAATCCTAAACAGTTTTATAAATACATAAACAGTAAAAGGTTAAAGAATGAGAATGTAGACCCGTTAAAAGATGAATTGGGAGCTTTGATAAACGATGATAAAATAAAAGCGGAAATACTGAACAATTTTTTTCCTCAGTATTCACCAGGGAGGATCAGTCGGAGAAAGTAGTGCATAAAGATAGTGATGGTAATGACTCTTGGCTGAATACTTGTTGTCCTTGAGAGACTAAGCAAAATAAAGATTAATAAATCACCAGGCCCAGATGGTTTTCATCAGAGGGTTATTACGGAGCTTAGGTCATAGCTAGCAAAACCCCTATACTTGATAATCCACAGTTCAAACAGATCAGGCAAGGTACCTAAGGATTGGTGCATAGTGGAGCTAGTGCCATAATTAAAAAAGGAAACTAAAAATAATCCTTGTAACTATAGACCAGTTAGCTTAACCTCTATAGTGGGCAAAATATTTGGAAGGTTTCTTGAGGGATAGCATAAAGGATTATCTGCAGGTTAATAAGATTATTAGCAAAAGTCAGCATGGGTTTGTAAGGGACAGATCATGTCAAACTAACTTAATTAGCTTCTATGAGGAAGTGAGCGAGAATCTTGATCAGGGAAAAGCTGTGGATGTGGTGTATTTAGATTTTGCAAAAGCCTTCGATACAGTGCCTCACAGGAGACTAATCATCAAATTAAGGGAACTTGGTCTAGGATATACTATTTGTACATGGATAGGTAATTGGCTGGATAACAGAGTTAAACGAGAAATGGGCAACAGGATGTTCTCCAGCTGGGTACCAGTAGTTAGTGGAATACCACAAGGGTCCGTACTTGGCGCACAACTGTTCAATATATTTATCAACGATCTAGGAATACGCTTGGAAAACACAGTGTCAATCTTTGTGGATGATACTAAGCTGTGTAAGGTAATTCAGATCGCGATTTGGAGTCTCTACAAAATGACTTATTTAAACTTGAAGCCTGGGCGTCTAAATGGGGAATGAGGTTCAATATAAAAAAATGCAAACTTATGCATTTTGGGGCAAAAAAACACACAAGCAGCGTACACTCTAAATGGGGAAATAATAGGGGTAACTGTGGTGGAAAAATATTTGGGGGTGCTCATGGATAATAGGCTTATCAGTACACAATGTCAAAATGCTGCAAAAAAAGGCAAGTAAAGTGCTTGCATGCATAAAACGCCCCATTTGAGACAAGGGACGAGGATGTAATCCTGCCGCTGTACAAATCATTGGTACGTCTGTACCTGGCATATTGTGTTCAATTTTGGGCACCATATTATAAAACAGATATAGGAGAACTAGAAAGGGTTCAAAGGCGGGCTACTAAACTGATTAAAGGGTTAGAGACACTGGAGTACGAGGAAAGGCTTCCGTATACAGCGTACGGAAAGGGTTCTTCACGGTAAGGGCAATAAAAATTTGGAACTCCCTGCCGGAGAAGATAGTAATGGCAGACTCTGTAAATGTATTTAAAAACCGATTAGACAAATTTCTAACTGGAAAGAGTATCCAGGGTTATAGCATTTATCACAGTGACATTAATCTGGGAGTGGTAAGAGTCATTGTTGTCAATTGGTACTAAGACATTACATCAGCAGGTACATTATAATATGATCAGCTGATCACAGAATATAGGTTGAACCCGATGAGCATTTTGCCTCTTTTCAACCTCACTAATTATGTAACTATGGGACTATTACCTTATATAGGAGTTTAGCCATATTCAGACGCATAGCAAAAGAAACAACAGTAATAATTATAGACTCGTATGCATTAGGCACATATCCAACTATTCATACTCAAAAGGTAGTTAGATACTTAGTGCTGTATTACCCGGCTCAGGAGAGTGGGATACGACAAGACTCACCTCACTTCCAGGACCGATCAATACGTTAGCGAACGCTGAGTGGATCCAGACACTAATAGTGTACACACTCGCCCCGTGAACCTACAGTGAACACAGATGCCACAGTGAACAAAGCCGCACCAGTCACACAGCTGCCTATGCTGCGACTGGGTCCTTTTAGATACACAGTGTCTCAGATGGAAGCTGGAAAATGGTTCATGGGAGCGGTGAGCAGGGGAGTGTCTGTCTCCCCACAGCTGACATCAATCCCAGGGATGGTGGCCTCATACTACCTCTGGAGCCTATGATCCTGAAGGCCTAGCACGGTGCACCATAGGTGGCAGCTGCGTCAGTGACTGGTAGTGTCCTCGAAAACAGTGCGGCTGTGTCCGTGTTCCCCCTCTAAGCAGAACCGATGCCTTACCTTCTCCCCATGCTCCGGTCACAGCCAGGTAACTTCTGCTGGACTTGCTAGTATATCCGATGCAGACTCCCGCCAAAACAGCACTGTACATGTGGGTAAGCATTGTCATGACTCGGCGGGGCATTGTTGGAGCTACTCTTTCTTTTTTTTCCATAAACTTTTTTATTGACAGGTGAGTAACAATAACATACATAATGAGAAAAATACGTTATACATAAGGATATTCAGGGATATGTCATCTCGTTATAGTAATAATAAATGGTATTATGCCAGTAACCGCAACAGTGCCCCATGTAGACCCCTAGTGAAGTAAAAACTTTGTACTCGAACAGCTGAACATGTATCAAGTTGATAGTAGGGAGTAATCATGATTGGGCCTGTTGAACATTTAGAAGCGGTGTACTCAGAAGGGGGGTGTGGAGTCGAGTGATTCTAAAAGATACCATTTGGTATCTTTAAAACATTTCCTTAATGCTTCTTTGGTAATTGGGGAAAGGGTCAGAACACAGGGTAACCAGGTATTAAAGTACTGTGCAGTTAGCTTTTCCTTCTGCAAAGTGGTATTTGTCCAGTCAAGGTGGAAGAGGTGTGAGATCCTAGGGTGTACCAGTGTGATGGGTATTGGGTCGGTGGAAATCCATTGTGAAAGGATTGTCTTCTTTGTGGCCGCTGATAGTTTAATCAATAGGATACGTTGTCCTTTAGTTAGTCTGGTAGGTAAGGATTTCGGATATATGCCCCAAAATGCCCATGTTTTAGTAATGTCAAATTGTATTTGCAGATCTATTGTAATGTATGATTGGAGTGCTTGCCATAGTGGCTGCACCTTGGGACAAGACCACAGGCAGTGAACCAGGTCTGCGTCCAGAGCAGCACATTTAAAACAGTGAGATGAGGGGGCAGCTCCCATGAGGTGTCGTAACTTTGGGGTAGCGTATGCTCTATATAGGATTTTCTGGTGCATTTTGGAGTATGAAATGGAACCCAGTGTTTTGTCTAGATAAGTGTTGGCCTCTAGTATCACTTTTAAGGAGAGATCTGGGAACTCTATTCTCCACTTCATAAATCCTACTGAGCCTGTGTCTATGTTTAGTAAGGTGCGAGAATGTGAATATATAAAGGCTGTGGAGAAGGTGTTATTCACGGTCAGGCGTAGTGTTTTATCCAGATTTATCCTGTTGTGGTATCAAGGACAGGGCCCTCTGTACGTAACTGAAGGCTTGAAGAAATGGGAACAGTGGTATCTGTAAATGTGGGAAACGCGCTATGACCTGCGAGTGTGTTAGTAGAGTCAGTGTTTCGGCATTCAAAAATTGATGGATATATTTCAGTCCTCCATTGTGCCAAGTATAAAATATGTGTGAGGTTGTGTGGGGTTGAAAGTCTGGGTTACCCCAAAGAGGTAGGAATAGTGATTTGTATCGTGATATTCCAAGTCGTGAGCGGACTGATCGCCATGCTGTACAAGTGGAGGATATAAGTAAATTGTTTTTTGCTCTATTTGGCATGGAGTTGGGGGTTGTATGTAACAAGGTTATCAGGTTCCAAGAAGGTGTAAAGGATTGTTCTAGATATGTGTTTGCATATATGCTCTGTCCGCTGATCCAGTCCACCGCAATCCTGTAATTAGCTGCTAGAGCGTAAGTATACAGACATGGTAAATTTAATCCACCAAGGGACCAAGGTTGGCGCAATTTAAACAATGAAAATCTAGGGCGTTTTTCCGCCCAAATAAATGTGGATAATGCTTTATCCAATTGAGTGAATGTGTCCTTGGGTGGAATCAGCGGGAGCATCTGAAGCACATATAAGAAACGTGGGAAGCTAATCATTTTATACAAATGACTCCTGCCCGTGTATGTAAGGGGAAGGTGAGCCCACCTGGCGAAGTCAGCATGTGTTTTAGTGAGTAATGGTGAGAAGTTAAGAGGATATAATTCAGATGGATGACTAGAAAACACAATACCTAGATAGGTAATGCGGTTATTTGGGGCCCATTGGAATGGGAAGGTGGTGTCCCAACCCATTTTGGCCGAAGGGAAGAAGGCCAAAGCCTCCATTTTAGAGTAGTTGATTTTGAACCCAGAAACTTGTTCAAAGGATTTTAATATGTCTAGTAGATGCGGGATGGCCACTTTGGGGTTGCTAAAGTACAATAGGATGTCATCTGCAAATACTGAGAATTTAAGTTCTCGGTCTGCCAATTTTATACCCTGCCATTTCGTTTCCTTTATGAAGTGGCGAAGAAGCGGGTCTAAGGCTAAATTAAACAGTAGAGGAGATAGGGGGCATCCCTGTCTTGTGCCACGGTGCAGGGAAAAGAGTCTAGAGTTATGACCATTAATTGTTAAGAGGGCTTGGGGGGTTCGATAAAGGGTATGAAATACCTGAAGAAAGTCTAGGCCAAAATTCTGGAATCGGAGTATTCTGTCAATGTGGGCCCAAGAGACTCGGTCAAAAGCCTTGTCTGCATCACAACTTAGGACAATGTTCCCCGTCTCCAACGAGTCATGCGTTTTGGTCATGGCCGCTAGGAGAGAGCGAACATTATGCACAGAGTGTCTGTTACGTAGGAACCCTGTTTGGGCGGGATGAAGCAATTTAGGTAGTACCAACTGGAGTCGGGAAGCCAATATCTTCGTGAATATTTTAAAATTTTGGTTCAATAGTGAGATTGGTCGGTAGGACGAGACCAGGGTATGTACTTTATTGGGTTTGGGGAGGACTATAAATCGTGCTGTGTTAAAGTTATGTGGGGCCGGGTGTCCTGTCAAAATTGAATTATATAAAATTAAAAGATGCTTGCTAATATGTGGTAAGAGTAGTTTGTAATAGGCTGCAGACAATCCGTCTGGGCCGGGAGATTTCCCAGTGGGTAGAGATTTAATAATTGCTTCCAATTCCTCTGCAGTAATGGGAGTAGTGAAGAGTTCTTTGTCTTCTTCTGATAAAGTGGGAAGGTCGGCTTTTGTTAAAAACTCTGAGCCAAGTTCTGGTTGGTCCAGAGGGGCCGTGTATAAAGTCTCAAAGAAGGACAGAAAGGTATCGCTAATTGCCTCCTGTGTCAGCGCTGGTGAAGCGTGAGCGTCTCGAATAGTGGAGATATGTTTAGGGGTTGTATGAGCCTTCACCATATTTGCCAATAATTTTCCAGGGCGATTACCCCAATGGAAATATTTGTTGGACTGGAAGGAAAGGAACAGTTTGGCTTGCTCCGTGCAGAGTGTGTCGTAGACTAATTTAGCATCTTTATATCGTGTTCTATTGGATTCCGATGGATCGGCCAATAGTTGAGAATAAATGGAAGTAACCTGGAGAGAAGCATTAGACATTCTCTCCCTTAGTTGTCTCTTTCTGGCGGTTACATATGAGATCACTTGACCTCTAATGACCGGTTTAGAAGCCTGCCAGAAGAGGTTCATGTTATCAATATGTATTGCATTGTCGCCTGTGTAATTGAGGTATGATTGGGTCAAGTAGAGTTTGAAGTCTTCTGAGGGTGTTAGATGTTCTGGGAACCGCCAGGTGTAAGAGTATAGACGGGGTGTGGTCAGGGTAATTGATAACGTAATTGGAGCATGGTCTGATATAAGAATGTTAGCGATGGTGGTGTCTTGTATTCTATGTATTAAAGAGGAGGATACCAGCCAATAATCTAGTCTGGAGAATATTTTGTGTGGGTGAGAGAAGTATGAGTATTCCCTGGAGTCAGGGTTTAGAAATCGCCACGGATCTATGAGCTGTAAGGAGTCTAGAATTAGGGACAGTGGTGGGGGAGTAGATCTATTCAAACCTGATTGTCTGGGACCACCGGACACATCTAGCATCGGATTTAGAACGACATTAAGATCTCCTCCAAGTATCAAAGAGCCTTCTACCCAATCCTGTAAGTGAACAAAGACATCTGAGAAAAATGAAGCGTTAGGCCCTGTGGGGGCGTAAATACAAGCCAGAGTGAAACGTTCTCCCTCGATATCAACCTTTAAAAACAGGAATTGGGCCCTCTGGATCCACTCGTTCCTCCCTGATCTCATAATGTAGTGATTTGCGAAAAAGGAGTACCACTCCCCTTGTTTTGGTAGTATATGATGCACTTCTAAAGTCTCCCACCCAGGTATCCCTAAGTATGTTAGGGTCAGTGATTCGCCAATGTGTCTCTTGTAGTAATACCACATCGGGGTGACATTTTTTAAGGTGGTTTAGTACTTTTTTCCTCTTGACTGGTGTGTTCAAACCCTCCACGTTCCATGAGACAAATTTAAGAGACCTCTTTGAGTTATCAAGAGGAGTTTCGACCTCTTCAGGGTTCAACATTATCCAATGCCCAGTCTGATGGAACGCAGAAGGAGAAGCCACAATCGGTAACCCATTCCCCGGTCCCAGCGAGCAGGGGAGGGGTCAAAGGAGCATGAAAGGAAGTCATGTGGGGTCACTTTCAACTTGTAACGAAACATTTTGGTATATGTATAAAGTATTTGCTGATATAACTTTAGCCACCTATCAAAGATATTTTTACATTTTTTAACCAAATATGATAGTAACAATAACCATCCATATATAACTGAAACCTTAGTATGAATAGAAAAGAGAAAGGGGGAGGGGAAACAAAAAGGGAGCTGACAGAATAATTGGGAGTAGGGCTCTCCGCCATCCCCCCAACCCCATCGAGTAAGAGGTGTAGCCACTCAGCAATGACTGTATGAGCCAAATATATATTGTGAACATTGCATTATCCATTGGAGCAGAGAGAAGAGATGAGAGAGAAAAAGAGAGAAGGAATAAGTGGTTTTAGGAAAGTCAATCAGCATCGTCCATTCTAGAATCAGAGTGTGAGTCTGATATAGACTTGAGAAAGTTGCGAGCAGCTTCTGGGGTATGGAAAAAATGTGGTTTGCCTGCATGAAAGAGTCTTAACTTTGCAGGGTATAGTAGAGCAAATCTGATATTTTTGGAAAACAGTTCTTTGCAAACCGGGGAGAATTCTCTTCGTTGTGTTGAAACCTGGAAAGAAAAGTCCTGGAAAAGCAGAATTTTGGATCCCTCATGGTGGAGATCAGAGCATCTTCGATATGCTTCTAAAATCTTCACCTTATCAAGGTAGTTTAGCAGTTTAAAGATTACCGGTCTAGGGCGGGTCTGGGAAGATTGTGAGGATTGTCTATCAGGGCCGATACGGTGTGCCCTTTCGACCATGTAGGAAGTGGGTGAAGAGGGTAAACCAAGAGCTGCGAGGAGCCAGTGGGTCACAAAATCTAGTAGATCTTTTTGTTTGATGGATTCAGGGAGGCCAATCGGGCGTAAGTTGTTCCGACGGTTGTGATTTTCCAATTCCTCGAGTTTATCACTCATGGCCACCAAGGTGTTATCATGTGCTTGCTGCTGTGTTTGTATCGCATGATGGTCGTCTTCCAGTGTGGAGATGCGATCTTCGGCCTCTGCCAGGCGCTGTGTGTGTTGGGTCAGTTGAGCAGCAGCTGATGTGATGGCCTCCATTAATGGTGCCAGCTTGGCATCTAATAGTGGTGAAATGATTTCTGCAATTTCCCTGGCTTTCTGCATTACAGATGGGCTAGCCTGGGTGTCAGTGGGCGACAGGTCAACTGGGTCTTTTCTGCCCGGTGAGGGTGAGTATCTCTGTTGAGTAGGACTTTGGTCTTTATCTTTAGTTGCTGGTTTATTTTTGTATTGAGAATTCTTGCACGCACGAGGCGTTTTGGCTACATATTTTTCCATAACAGGGAGTGCTGTTTAAATAGTTGTGATCAGGGGAATGGAGGTGCGATATGTATTATATAGGTGCTCTCTGTGGAAGGAGGAGGGTGAGGTAGGAGAGCCCAATCGCCTCTTGCATCAGCAGTGAGGGCAAACCCCAGGCAGCGACCAGCGCGGTACCTGAGTAGTCCTGGATGTGCAGCACGGTGTTGTCTCTCTCCCAATGGCACAGGGGTCAGTAAAATACACCTCAGAGTCAGCCGCTGTCTTTGCAAGCCGGATCTGTGACACGGTGAGTGTTCCCGTCTCTCAGTGAGGGCGGCGGGGTCGCGTAGTGTACTGGGTGCGGCCACAGGGTTAGGTGGGGACTCGGCCTCTGCAGCGGCAGGGCTATTCGTGTCTGCACGCACCTGGTGTAGCGGTGTGGGGTCCGGTGGGCAGCACAGCGGATTGCTGTATACGGCCTGGATCCTTCAGGCGGCTCGACCACGGCTTTGCACGCGGTCCAAGATGGCCGCCGTCATATAATGCACACAGCGTGTGCGGGCTCTGGTGGGCGAAACAGGGGGGGGGGGGGGAGCAAGCCGGGACTAATGCCACTTTGTTCCCCACTATCTCCGGGACCCGCTGGTGTATTTGCGGGGTCCTCGGTCCAGGCTAAGCCGCTGGTATAGGCTGGTTACGACGCTTGGAGGGAGAGCTCCAGGAAGAAGTAGCCGGGTCGTTCGGCCCGCCCACCGGAAGTCAGAGCTACTCTTTCTAAGGTAGGTGTAAGACGCTTTTTAGAAAGATCACTCAAGAAAAAGACTATATAAATAAAATAAGAAAGCTTATAGCTGCTAAAAACCAGAAGCCCTCTTGACCATGGACTGGCTCCTGCCACACCAAACAAAAAACTGATTTGTCTGAGCCAGGAGGTGGGGATATATGGACAGACCCACTGCATGCTGGGAGGCCAAAAGCTTTGACCATTTGGTGCAAATCCACTGTCGCGTCATCATATCCCAATGTTATCCTGTGGATAACCTGTGGACACTACAGGAGAAAAAACTGTTACAGCAGCTGGGAGAGTTACATGAAATGAGGAGCTGGTGCATCTGGTTAATGAGCTGGAGGAAATCACACGAACTATACAGCAGCTGCAGCAAATAAAGAGTCAAAAGTTATCATAATGCTGCTTCCATGGACCTGTGTTAGGCTGGCCAGGATGCTGATGCAAAGGAGATCCAAGCTGATGGTGAAGGAAACCTGCAGAGTTCCAGCTTAGATGTGGAAAGGTGGCTCTCTAGGAGAAGGTAGATCTGATGGTAGGTGACCAAGTGCCAGATGTGGAAGCTTCTAGGTACACATTGTGGATCTGGTGGTGGCTGTGGTCTCTCAGGGTCTGGTCTAGGATTGGCCATCAACTATTGATGATCAGGAATCATTGATGGTTTATACCTGATGATAACTAGTTTTACCATCAAAGGCAGAGAGCCAGGTAGTTACCCGCCATCGATAGTAGCTGTGAAGATACAGGGTTCCAAATCACAGGCACAGTGGTAAATGAAAAACCAACAGTGGTTTATTGAACAGAATGTATTATAAACAGCTCAGCACACCTCTGTAATCCAATTCCACATGACAATTCCCACCACAAACTGCTGACAGAACATTTATTTTTAGTCAAGGAGCATAGAATCTCTTTCAGCTCTCTGGTTAGCTCTACTTCTACCCCCAGAAGCTTCATATTACATGGAGTGTGTGTGACTTCTTTGTCTAAGGATCTTACAGCATTGGAATACAATACATATTCTAATCAAGGTGATTACATCAGCCAGAGAGCAACCATGTCTGGTCAGCTCACTGTTGGACAATAGGGAGTAAACAAAAAGGGCCAATGGTACCTTATATGACTCACCCTTTGAGTGTCCACTGTGGTGGTAGTAAACAATAGAAAACTAGGTCTAACATGAATACATTATCTAAAGGGTAACAGATAACGTAACACAATTGGATATATTAACAATAATAAGGTTGATTTAAACACAATATTGGGTGAGCAGTAATGGACATGTTATGGAGAATGAGGAAACAGATGAATGTATAGGGATATGGGGATAAAAAGTACATATCTGACATGAGAAATGAGGCATAGCTATATTGTCACAGACCTCTCATTTCCTCACAGTAGCCATGGGCCAGATGTTATTTCCCATCATTTACAGACTTCTGCGGCTGCACCGAGATGCTAGGCTGTCAGCCAGTAGCCCTGCACCGCTCCGGCTCTTACAAATAGTGTGCTGTTCCGGCTGGGAATGGGATGCCCCATCCACCTCACTGACATGACAGGCTCAGCTGTCAGTCATGCAGCCCCACTGCTCCCACTCTCTCCGTACTCATACATACATGCCTTTCTGGGAGTGTCTCGTCCTGGGTGTCAGTCATGCAGCCCCACTGCGCCCACTCTCTCCGTACTCATACATACATGCCTTTCTGGGAGTGTCTCGTCCTGGCTGTCAGTGATGCAGCCCCACTGCTCCCAGTCTTTCCGTACTCATACATACATGTCTTTTTGGGAGTGTCTCATCCTGGTTGTCAGTGATGCAGCCCCACTGCGCCCACTCTCTCCGTACTCATACATACATGCCTTTCTGGGAGTGTCTCATCCTGGCTGTCAGTGAGACAGTGTCTCTGGCACAGCTGTGTAATCATGATGTGAGTGTGTGTGCTGAGTAGTGAGTATTGCTAGCAGCAAGTCTCACAGCTTAACTGCAGTATAGCAGTGTGGTGGGGGTGGGAGAAGGGGGTTGCTACACCAAGGAGTCAAGGAATGGAGTAGTTGGATGGGACTCACACAGCAGGTGCTGAAAAGCTTAAAAAGGAGGAGTTGTTGGAAGGGGAAGGAACTGGTAGGTTCAGAAGGGATTAGTAAGGACTATAAAGGGAAATTGGAGTGAGATCCCACAGGTACCAAACTGGGTAAAGAGCAGCTTTTAGGAAGGAAATAGGTGAGCCAGTCCCTGTGGTTGTCCCTTCTTTACCTCATGCGGGGTGGATCTTTGGACTCTCCACTTCCTGGGGAGTCTGGGTTCTTCTTGGCCACTGCAAAAGAAAAGAATTACCAGCGCTGGCTGATCATGTATGATTAATAGGTACTATACATCCGAAAGGATTAGTGAATTAAAAAACACATTTATTCCACATGTAAAAACACATAAAAAAAATAATTAAAAAAGTTGAGAAATAAATTAAAAATAAGATTTTACTCACCGGTAAATCTATTTCTCGTAGTCCGTAGTGGATGCTGGGGACTCCGTAAGGACCATGGGGAATAGCGGCTCCGCAGGAGACTGGGCACATCTAAAGAAAGATTCAGGACTATCTGGTGTGCACTGGCTCCTCCCCCTATGACCCTCCTCCAGACCACAGTTAGGACACTGTGCCCGGAAGAGCTGACACAATAAGGAAGGATTTGGAATCCCGGGTATGACTCATACCAGCCACACCAATCACACCGTACAACTAGTAATACTTTACCCAGTTAACAGTATGAAATATAACTGAGCCTCTCAACAGAAGGCTTCTCAACAATAACCCTTTAATTAAACAAAAACTATATACAAGTATTGCAGACAATCCACACTTGGGATGGGCGCCCAGCATCCACTACGGACTACGAGAAATAGATTTACCGGTGAGTAAAATCTTATTTTCTCTAATGTCCTAAGTGGATGCTGGGGACTCCGTAAGGACCATGGGGATTATACCAAAGCTCCCAAACGGGCGGGAGAGTGCGGATGACTCTTCAGCACCGAATGAGCGAACTCTAGGTCCTCCTCAGCCAGGGTGTCAAACTTGTACAATCTTGCAAATGTGTTTGACCCCGACCAAGTAGCTGCTCGGCAAAGTTGTAAAGCCGAGACCCCTCGGGCAGCCGCCCAAGAAGAGCCCACCTTCCTCGTGGAATGGGCTTTCACTGATCTAGGATGTGGCAGTCCAGCCGCGGAATGTGCAAGCTGAATCGTACTACAGATCCAGCGAGCAATAGTCTGCTTTGAAGCAGGAGCACCCAGCTTGTTGGGTGCATACAGGATAAATAGCAAATCAGTTTTCCTGACACTAGCCGATCTGGAAACATAGATTTTCAGGGCCCTGACTACGTCCAGCAACTTGGAATTCTCCAAGTCCCTAGTAGCCGCAGGCACCACAATAGGTTGGTTCAAATGAAAAGCTGATACCACCTTAGGCAGGAATTGGGAAAGAGTCCTCAATTCCGCCCTATCCATATGGAAAATCAGATAAGGGCTTTTACATGACAAAGCCGCCAATTCTGACACACAAGAGAAAATTCCAGGCGCTATGATTTAAACAAGTGCGTAAGCAGCTCTCTCAGGGGCAATTGGTATTTCGCCCCTGAAATAGAAACAGAAAAACCAAAAAAATGAGAAAGCGCTATTCACATTTGATGTGGATTTTATTTTTCCTTATTAATCAATTTTCGCTAAAAGCACATTATATATATTCAAATGCCGGCCGGCAATGCACAGACAATAATAATAAAAATATTACAATAAACTCAGTAATAATGTTCTGGATATATCCTTTCACCTGTATATTATGAGTACAATGACTCTGATTTATGGTCTGTCTATATTATGACAAAAATTTACATGCATACAATGTATCCACCTTGTAATCTTCTCATATTAGTATATTGTTACTATTATAGCCAGGCAAATGTTGGACGTGTGCCTTTGTAACAATATTAAAACATGCTGGTGTCCATGGATCCCGGGTTAATGGAGTGCATGTGTTCACAGTGAATTTTGACAATCTTATGGTGGGTTTGTTTAAAGATGTTAATTGCAGTTCATAAATAAAGTTAATACATATATGATGATTATGCCACTGTGTGAATATTGAATGAAAGTACCGTGCAGATGCCTCTGTTCAAACGCAATGATTATAATGCTCCTCCTGGCTGGTGTTCCGCAAATGCCTTTGGTTGGAGTTGAACGGCTTTTATCCACGGTATGCTCTCTTTTTCCTCCCGGCCGGTAAGCACTATCCTCGGCCTTATCCGGAGTCCATGAGCGGGTGATGTTGAGAGTTTCTCCTCTCCACAGGGACTGTGCTCAGTTTTTCCTCCCGGCCGGTAAGCACTCCCCTCGGCCTTATCCGGAGTCCGTGAGCGGGTGATGGTGAAAGTTTCTCCTCTCCACAAGGACTGTGTTCAGCTGGCTGGCTGGTGAACTCGGTCTACAATGAGGTGTGACCGGAGATGCTGACAGACGCGTTTCTCCGCCTACTTGCAGGTATCGGCGGCTTCCTCAGTGTCATGTCTGACACACGTCTGGCCGAGGCCAAGGCCAACAGCATGACCACTTTCCCCGTGAGATACTTTAGCTCCACGGTTTTAAGTGGCTCAAACCAATGCGACTTTAGGAAATCCAACACCACGTTGAGATCCCAAGGTGCCACAGGAGGCACAAAAGGAGGCTGAATATGCAACACTCCTTTAACAAAAGTCTGAACTTCAGGCAGTGAAGCCAGTTCTTTTTGAAAGAAATTCAACAGAGCCGAAATCTGGACCTTAATGGAACCCAATTTGAGGCCCATAGTTACCCCTGACTGTAGGAAGTGCAGGAATCGACCCAGCTGAAATTCTTCCATTGGGGCCTTCCTGGCCTCACACCAAGCAACATATTTCCGCCATATGCGGTGATGTTTTGCTGTCACATCCTTCCTGGCTTTGATCAGCGTAGGAATGACTTCCTCCGGAATGCCCTTTTCCTTTAGGATCCGGTGTTCAACCGCCATGCCGTCAAACGCAGCCGCAGTAAGTCTTGGAACAGACAGGGTCCCTGCTGCAGCAGGTCTTGTCTGAGCGGTAGAGGCCATGGGTCCTCTGAGATCATTTCTTGAAGTTCTGGGTACCAAGCTCTTCTTGGCAAATCTGGAACAATGAGTATAGTTCTTACTCTTCTTATTATTATCCTCAGTACCTTGGGTATGAGAGGAAGAGGAGGGAAGACATAAGCCGACTGGTACACCCACGGTGTCACTAGAGTGTCCACCGCTATCGCCTGAGGGTCCCTTGACCTGGCGCAATAGTTTTCTAGCTTTTTGTTGAGGCGGGACGCCATCATGTCCACCTGTGGCCTTTCCCAATGATTTGTAATCAGCCGGAAGACTTCTGGATGAAGTCCCCACTCTCCCGGGTGGAGGTCGTGCCTGCTGAGGAAGTATGCTTCCCAGTTGTCCACTCCCGGAATGAACACTGCTGACAGTGCTAACACGTGATTTTCCGCCCATCGGAGAATCCTTGTGGCTTCTGCTATCGCCATCCTGCTTCTCGTGCCGCCCTGTCGGTTTACATGGGCGACCGCCGTGATGTTGTCTGACTGGATCAGTACCGGCTGGCTTTGAAGCAGGGGTCTTGCCTGACTTAGGGCATTGTAAATGGCCCTTAGTTCCAGAATATTTATGTGTAGGGGCATCTCCTGGCTTGACCATAGTCCTTGGAAATTTCTTCCCTGTGTAACTGCTCCCCAGCCTCGAAGGCTGGCATCCGTGGTTACCAGGACCCAGTCCTGTATGCCAAATCTGCGGCCCTCCAGAAGATGAGCACTCTGCAGCCACCACAGTAGAGACACCCTGGTCCTTGCAGACAGGGTTATCATCCGATGCATCTGAAGATGCGATCCGGACCACTTGTCCAACAGATCCCACTGAAAGATCCTTGCATGGAACCTTCCGAATGGAATTGCTTCGTAAGAAGCTACCATCTTTCCCAGGACTCGCGTGCAGTGGTGCACCGACACCTGTTTTGGTTTTAGGAGGTCTCGGACTAGCGATGACAACTCCTTGGCCTTCTCCTCCAGAAGAAACACCTTTTTCTGTATTGTGTCCAGAACCATCCCCAGGAACAATAGACGCGCTGCAGGAACCAGCTGCGACTTTGGAATATTCAGGATCCAGCTGTGCTGTTGTAGCACTTCCCGAGCTAGTGCTACTCCGATCAACAACTGTTCCCTGGACCTCACCTTTATAAGGAGATTGTCCAAGTACAGGATAATTATAACTTCCTTTTTTCAAAGGAGTATCATCATTTCGACCATTACCTTGGTAAATACCCTCGGTGCCGTGGACAGACCAAACGTCAACGTCTGGAATTGGTAATGACAGTCCTGTACCACAAATCTGAGGTACTCCTGGGGAGGAGGGTAAATGGGGACATGCAGGTAGGCATCCTTGATGTCCAGGGAGACCATGTAATCCCCCTCGTCCAGGCTTGTAATAACCGCCCTGAGCGATTCCATCTTGAACTTGCATCTTTTTATATACGTGTTCAAGGATTTTAAATTTAAAATGGGTCTCACCGAACCGTCCGGTTTCGGTACCACAACACTGTGGAATAGTAACCCCTTCCTTTTGTGAAGGAGGGGTACCTTGACTATCACCTGCTGCGAATACAGCTTGTGAATTGCCTCTAGCACTGCCTCCCTGTCCAAGGGAGTCGTTGGCAAGGCAGATTTTAGGAAACAGCGAGGTGGAGACGTCTCGATTTCCAGCTTGTATCCCTGAGATACCACTTGTAGAATCCAGGGATCCACCTGTGAGCAAGCCCATTGATCGCTGAAGTACTTGAGACGGGCCCCCACCGCACCTGCCTCCGCCAGTGGAGCCCCAGCGTCATGTTGTTCCTGAGAACTGGCTGTATTTTGCAGCTTTTTCCCTCTACCTCTGGGCAGAAAGGACGCGCCTCTAACCCGCTTGCCTTTCTGGGGCCGAAAGACTGTACCTGATAATACAGTGCTTTCTTTGGCTGTGAGGGAACATGGGGTAAAAATGCTGATTTCCCAGCTGTCGCTGTGGAAACTAGGTCCGAGAGACCATCCCCAAACAACTCCTTACCCTTGTAAGGCAAAACTTCCATGTGCCTTTTAGAATCTGCATCCCCTGTCCACTGCAGAGTCCATAAACCCCTCCTGGCAGAAATGGACATTGCATTTATTCTAGATGCCAGCCGGCAAATATCCCTCTGTGCATCTCTCATGTATAAGACTGCGTCTTTTATATGCTCTATGGTTAGCAATATAGTGTCCCTGTCTAAGGTATCAATATTTTCTGACAGGGAATCTGACCACGCAGCTGCAGCACTGCACATCCATGCCGAAGCAATAGCTGGTCTCAGTATAATGCCTGAGTGTGTATAAACAGACTGCAGGATAGCCTCCTGCTTCCTATCAGCAGGTTCCTTGAGGGCGGCCGTGCCCGGAGACGGCAGTGCTACCTTCTTTGATAGACGTGTGAGCGCTTTATCCACCTTAGGAGATGTCTCCCAGCGTAACCTGTCCTCCGGCGGGAAAGGGTACGCCATAAGTAACTTTTTAGAAATGACCAGTTTCTTATCGGGGGAAGCCCACGCTTCTTCACACACCTCATTTAATTCATAAGATGGGGGAAAAACCACTGGTAGTTTTTTCTCCCCAAACATTATACCCTTTTTTGTGGTACCTGGGGTAACATCAGAAATGTGCAAGACATTTTTCATTGCCGCAATCATATAACGGGTGGCTCTATTGGAATGTACACAAGTCTCCTCGTCGTCGACACTGGAGTCGGTATCCGTGTCTGCCATCTGAGGTAGCAGGCGTTTTAGTGCCCCTGATGGCTTTTGAGACGCCTGGGCAGGCACGAGCTGAGAAGCCGGCTGTCCCACATCTGTTATGTCGTCAAACCTTTTACGTAAGGAGTCGACACTATCACGTAATTCCTTCCACATGACCATCCATTCAGGTGTCGGCCCCGCAGGGGGTGACATCACATTTATTGGCACCTGCTCCGCCTCCATATAAGCCTCCTCATCAAACATGTCGACACAGCCGTACCGACACACCGCACACACACAGGGAATGCTCTGAGGACAGGACCCCGCAAAGCCCTTTTGGGAGACAGAGAGTATGCCAGCACACACCAGAGCGCTATATATATATATATATATATATATATACAGGAATTCACACTATCCACAGTGATCTATTCCCTATAGCTGTTATTATGCAGAATTGCGCCTAAATTTAGTGCCCCCCCTCTCTTTTTTACCCTATGTAGTCTGAAAACTGCAGGGGAGAGCCTGGGGAGCGATCCTTCCAGTGGAGCTGTGAGGGAAAATGGCGCCAGTGTGCTGAGGGAGATAGCCCCGCCCCTTTTTCGGTGGACTTCTCCCGCTCTTTTATATGTATATTTGGCAGGGGTATTTACACATATATAGTCTTTATGACTATATTATGTGTTATTTGCCAGCAAGGTACTCTTATTGCAGCCCAGGGCACCCCCCCCCCCCAGCGCCCTGCACCCATCAGTGACCGGAGTGTGAGGTGTGCATGAGGATCAATGGCTACCTTGATGAAGACCGAAGTCTTCTGCCGCCAATTTCCAGGAACGTCTTATTGCTTCTGGCTCTGTAAGGGGGACGGCGGCGCGGCTCCGGACGACCAAGGCTGGGCCTGTATTCGATCCCTCTGGAGCTAATGGTGTCCAGTAGCCTAGAAGCCCAAGCTAGCTGCAAGCAGGTAGGTTCGCTTCTCTCCCCTTAGTCCCCCGTAGCAGTGAGTCTGTTGCCAGCAGATCTCACTGAAAATAAAAAACCTAAAATATACTTTCTTTTTCTAAGAGCTCAGGAGAGCCCCTAGTGTGCATCCAGCTTGGCCGGGCACAAAATTCTAACTGGGGTCTGGAGGAGGGTCATGGAGGGAGGAGCCAGTGCACACCAGGTAGTCCTAATGCTTTCTTTAGTTCTGCCTAGTCTCCTGCGGAGCCGCTATTCCCCATGGTCCTTACAGAGTCCCCAGCATCCACTTAGGACGTTAGAGAAAGTTAAAATATGCCACAATATGCCTGAGTTGATGATTTAGATGTCCACATCAACGGCTAATGACACTCAGAGAGGACCAATGTCACTGGAAATGTCCATCACTAGCAGTTCATGTGGACATCTAAATCATCAACACAGGCATATTGTGGCATGTTCTAATTTTTAATAATTTATTTCTCAATGTTATTTATTTTATTTTTTGTGTGTGTTTTTACATGTGGAATAACTGTGGTTTTTAATTCACTAAGCCTTTCGGATGTATAGTACCTATTAATCATACATGATCAGCCAGCGCTGGTAATTATTTTCTTTTGCTATATATTTTTCCACCAGGGGATTTACCACCCCTCTTACCAGCTGCTATTGACAGCGCTCCCCCTCTCTCTTCTTGGCCACTACCTGGTGGTTCTGTGGTCATCTCAGGCCATGAACCTCCCAGATAAACATGAAATGGTCATGGAGATGGTCCTGGGCTCTGTGAAGTAGGTGGAACAAGCAAAGTTGTGTCCCTTCTGAAGGGGCAATGGTGGACATTGTGAATGGTGAAGGAAAGGTTTTTGTCGACAAAGAGGGTTATGCCATATATAGCAGAAGCACGTGGACACTGTCTTGTCCGACCAAGCTTGATTTATGGGCTGTCATTTTTATAAGCAGGATAAAGGCTGATTTTTTTTATTTCTGCAGTAGACTAGAATAAGCCCAGACAGTCCCACTTCCATTATACCACCGGAATGTGACGGTCAGTGACCACCATGCCATCACTTACCTGTATTCTTACACGTAACAGAATGATGGAGCACTTACACGGTTTCTTTACATCTTCTGGGGTCCACTCCGAGATTAGACATTATGGCGTAATTACTCCGACGGGAATATAAAACAGAATAAAAATAAAAGCTTTATTGTAATAATTAGATGCAAACAAAAGCTTTTATTATGAAATACAGGGCAGTATCCGCACCATATAGATGTAACATACAACAAACCACCGCAGATGGAACCCGGGTGACTCTAATGCACATGATAATGTACAGGGTATATATGGATAGGATCTTGTATCAGAAAACACTCAGCACTCCTGATCAAGATGAGTGTCTGCAACAAGTTAGGCAAACTAGAAGAAATGAAAACAAGTTCCAATGGCCGCCATACTGTCGTGCAGCAATACAGATTGTGGAAACTGGTATTAGACATTCACATTTACACAAAGCACAAGACACAAAATAAACAGCAGAAAAAAGACCTAAGCATTTGGGATGTATTATTTAGGAAGTAAATAGAGGTACATTAATGAAAAGCATGAGTAACAGTCACCAGTCTGCTTGAGAAGGTCTCTAGAGTGGAGGCCTCTTGGACTGTGCAAGACAGTGAGTTCCATGGTCAGGGCTGCAAAGCTAAACGTTCAACCCTTAAATGAATGACAGGAGATTCTTGGTACTGCTGGTAACAGTCCTTCATCTGTAGAAGCAAGCAGGGCAGTAAGGAGGCAGGAGCTGCTTCTAGTACATTGGACCATGTAATGTCGGGCTGGGAAGGTCAGTTAGCCAATTATGAAATAGATTTGTCATCTTACAGGCAGCCAGTGAAGGGAGTAGAGAATGGGTGTTATGCGGCAGGAACGGGCTGGTTAGGTAACAGCTTGGCTGCTACATTCTGTACTAGCTGCAAGCTCTGTAATTATTTTGCTGGGTGACCCAGGTAGATGGCATTGCAGTAGTCTATGAACTTCTGAGGGAATGAAGTGCTTGATTCTGGCTATGGTCCACAGACTGAAGAATGAGGATTTGTATGTGGCAGATACCTGATGTCTGTGTCAGCCACATACCAGGACAACACAAAGATTCAGCACATGTTCAGTATTTTCAATTCTGAACACCAAAGCATAAATCCAGATGGTTGGTAAAGCTGTAGTCTTGTCCTTTGTTGGGGAGCTTCTATTATGTTTCACAAAGAGTGAGTCACAGCCAACTGGTATCATCCACCACTGGCGCTCAGCTAGACCATTTAGGATTGGTATTAGGTTCTCAGTACATGGAGCAAAAAGCAGGTAATCAGCATAGCAGTGGTAGACCAGGCCATGATGTCTGATTATATCACCCAGTGGTAGCATGTATATTTTATAAAGCATAGGAGATAGGATTCACCCTTGAGGAACATTGGACGACAGTGATAATTATACTCCAGAAGATGTAAATGGTTCCGTACTTGGGTAATGTCTAATGTGTTCAACAAGAGCGGATTTATTTCTCTCACAGCATGAAAATGGCCTCTCACCTGTGTGACTCCTCTGATGTGTAACAAGATTTGATTTATATGCAAAACATTTCCCACACCCAAAACAGGAATACGGCTTCTCACCTGTGTGACTTCTCTGATGTGGAGCAAGATCTGATTTCCGTGCAAAACATTTCCCACACTCAGAACAGGAATATGGCTTCTCACCTGTGTGACTTCTCTGATGTATAACAAGAGATGATATCTGTGCAAAACATTTCCTACACTCAGAACAGGAAAATGGCTTCTCACCTGTGTGACTTCTCTGATGTGTAACAAGAGCTGATTTCCGTGCAAAACATTTCCCACACTCAGAACAGGAAAATGGCTTCTCACCTGTGTGACTTCTCTGATGTCTAACAAGAACTGATTTATGTGCAAAACATTTCCCACACTCAGAACAGGAAAATGGCCTTTCACCTGTGTGAGCATGCTGATGAATAACAAAATGTGATCTCTGTGCAAAACATTTCCCACACTCAGAACAGGAAAATGGCCTTTCACCTGTGTGAGCATGCTGATGAATAACAAAATGTGATCTCTGTGCAAAACATTTCCCACACTCAGAACAGGAATACGGCTTCTCACCTGTGTGACTTCTCTGGTGTATAACAAGAAATGATTTAGTTGCAAAACATTTCCCACACTCCGAACAGGAATATGGCTTCTCACCTGTGTGACTTCTCTCATGTTCAACAAGAGCTGATTTCTGTGCAAAACATTTCCCACACTCAGAACATGGAAATGGCTTCTCACCTGTGTGAGTTCTCTGATGTGCAACAAGACGTGATTTCCGTGGAAAACCTTTTCTACACTCAGAACAGGGATATGGCTTCTCACCTGTGTGACTTCTCTCATGTCCAATAAGAGCTGTTTTCTGTGTAAAACATTTCCCACACTCAGAACAGGAATATGGCTTCTCACCTGTGTGACTGCTCTGATGTCTAACAAGAATTGATTTCGATGAAAAACATTTGCCACACACAGAACATCGAAATAACCTCTCACCTGTGTGACTTCTCTGATGTGTAACAAGAGCCGATTTATATGTAAAACATTTACCACACTCAGAACATGGGAATCGCCTCTCATCTGCTTTAGCTGGCTGATGAGTAATAAGGTTTGTGTTCTGTGCAAAACATCTGGCATCTATAGAACAGGGAAACACTGTATCTACTCTCAGAGCTGTAACAGATGCACCAATATCAGAGTGATCAGGAAAACATTTCCCAGGATCAGAGGGATAAGCTGATAGAGCTGGATGTATAACTGGGGTAATGGGGTTAGCTCCTGGAGAATCCTTTCTACTGTCATTATCGGTTATTTCAGAATCCAGGGATAATGTTAGATGTCCTTCTGAGATATTCCTGCTTGTGTGTCCACCTGCTGGAAATAAAATACATTATGGAAATATAAAATGAGTAGACAAGACCCAGGGTGTTACAGGATACAATATATAATTCTATAACTGACATTTTTTACCTGTAATCATTACTTTTATGTTTATAAAAAAAAAAAAAAAAGATAGGATGCTTAGACAGGAGCTTGATCAACACTGAAAGCTCATGTGGGATTACTAGAGGTGACATGGACGCTCATGTGAGATTACTAGAGGTGACATGGACGCTCATGTGGGATTACTAGAGGCGACACGGACGCTCATGTGGGATTACTAGAGGTGACACGGGCGCTCATGTGGGATTACTAGAGGTGACACGGGCGCTCATGTGGGATTACTAGAGGTGACACGGGCGCTCATGTGGGATTACTAGAGGTGACACGGGCGCTCATGTGGGATTACTAGAGGTGATACGAACGCTCATGTGGGATCAATAGAGGTGACATAGACGCTCATGTGAGATTACTAGAGGTGACACGGACGCTCATGTGGGATTACTAGAGGTGACATGGACGCTTGTGTGAGATTACTAGAGGTGATGCTCATGTGGGATGACTAGAGGTGACATGGGCGCTCATGTGGGATTACTAGAGGTGACACGGACGCTCATGTGGGATTACTAGAGGTGACATGGACGCTCGTGTGAGATTACTAGAGTTGACATGGACGCTCGTGTGAGATTAATAGAGGTGATGCTCATGTGGGATTACTAGAGGTGATGCTCATGTGGGATTACTAAAGGTGACATGGATGCTCATGTGGGATTACTAGAGGTGACATGGATGCTCATGTGGGATTACTAGAGGTGACATGGACGCTCATGTGGGATCACTAGAGGTGACATGGACGCTCATGTGGGATTACTAGAGGTGACATGGACACTCATGTGGGATTACTAGAGGTGACATGGACGCTCATGTGAGATTACTAGAGGTGACATGGACGCTCGTGTGAGATTAATAGAGGTGATGCTCATGTGGGATTACTAGAGGTGATGCTCATGTGGGATTACTAGAGGTGATGCTCATGTGGGATTACTAGAGGTGACATGGATGCTCATGTGGGATTACTAGAGGTGACATGGATGCTCATGTGGGATTACTAGAGGTGACATGGGCTTTGCAATAATAAAACAGCAAAGAAGAGAAAGTGATGTCCTGTTTGTTTATTAAGTACAGTAAAGTATGTAAGATAAATCAGTGATATATAAAACACAAAGGTAAATGTATAAAGGTGAATAAAGTAATAAAAATAACAAGTGTATTTGTTGTTAAACATTGGCATGTATATTATATTGGGTGTCAACTGATTCAGTGCTGGTAATCCTGTTCAGTAAGAATATATTAATATATTACACCCATACGAGGACGGGCTAAATTACACATTTAATAATATTGTGGCAGAGTTTCCTCCAGCGGTAATCTCAATGTAACATCATACTGTATGTATAAACACTTTATGGGGGGGATTCAGTTCATCGCAAAAACTCCCTAACCAATTAGCC
The DNA here is from genome assembly GCF_028390025.1 of Pseudophryne corroboree. Taxonomy (NCBI): domain Eukaryota; kingdom Metazoa; phylum Chordata; class Amphibia; order Anura; family Myobatrachidae; genus Pseudophryne; species Pseudophryne corroboree. Next base: position 758,457 of record NW_026967550.1, read on the forward strand.
ACAAAAAGTTATTGGTGATAATTCTCCATAGGTTTTTTATTTTGCGCAGAAATGTCTGAGCACTGAGCAGTTGTGCGGTGTTAGGAGGAACTCGTATATAAAGGCTTTTTAGATGTTTCCTACTGTATTGTCTTACTGACCTATAGTTTCCTATCGTATTGTCTTACTGACCTATAGTTTCCTATCGTATTGTCTTACTGACCTAGTTTCTTACTTTATTGTCTTACTGACCTATAGTTTCCTATCGTATTGTCTTACTGACCTAGTTTCTTACTGTATTGTCTTACTGACCTATAGTTTCTTACTGTATTGTCTTACTGACCTATAGTTTCTTACTGTATTGTCTTACTGACCTATAGTTTCCTTTTGTATTGTCTTACTGACCTTTAGTTTCCTTTTGTATTGTCTTACTGACCTCATTTTCTACTGTATTGTCTTACTGACCTATAGTTTCCTACTGTATTGTCTTACTGACCTAGTTTCCTAGTGTATTGTCTTACTGACTTAGTTTCTAACGGTATTGTCTTACTGACCTAGAGTTTCTTACTGTATTGTCTTACTGACCTATAGTGTCTTACTGTATTGTCTTACTGACCTATAGTTTCCTACTGTATTGTCTTACTGACCTATAGTTTCCTACTGTATTGTCTTACTGACCTATAGTTTCTTACTGTATTGTCTTACTGACCTATAGTGTCTTACTGTATTGTCTTACTGACCTATAGTTTCCTACTGTATTGTCTTACTGACCTATAGTTTCCTACTGTATTGTCTTACTGACCTATAGTTTCTTACTGTATTGTCTTACTGACCTAGTTTCCTATCGTATTGTCTTACTGACCTATAGTTTCCTATCGTATTGTCTTACTGACCTATAGTTTCTTACTTTATTGTCTTACTGACCTATAGTTTCCTATCGTATTGTCTTACTGACCTTTAGTTTCTTACTGTATTGTCTTACTGACCTATAGTTTCTTACTGTATTGTCTTACTGACCTAGAGTTTCTTACTGTATTGTCTTACTGACCTATAGTGTCTTACTGTATTGTCTTACTGACCTATAGTTTCCTACTGTATTGTCTTACTGACCTATAGTTTCCTACTGTATTGTCTTACTAACCTATAGTTTCTTACTGTATTGTCTTACTGACCTATAGTGTCTTACTGTATTGTCTTACTGACCTATAGTTTCCTACTGTATTGTCTTACTGACCTATAGTTTCCTACTGTATTGTCTTACTGACCTATAGTTTCTTACTGTATTGTCTTACTGACCTATAGTGTCTTACTGTATTGTCTTACTGACCTATAGTTTCTTAGTGTATTGTCTTACTGACTTAGTTTCTAACGGTATTATCTTACTGACCTATAGTTTCCTACTGTATTGTCTTACTGACCTATAGTTTCCTAGTGTATTGTCTTACTGACTTAGTTTCTAACGGTATTGTCTTACTGACCTAGAGTTTCTTACTGTATTGTCTTACTGACCTATAGTGTCTTACTGTATTGTCTTACTGACCTATAGTTTCCTACTGTATTGTCTTACTGACCTATAGTTTCCTACTGTATTGTCTTACTGACCTATACTTTCTTACTGTATTGTCTTACTGACCTATAGTGTCTTACTGTATTGTCTTACTGACCTATAGTTTCCTACTGTATTGTCTTACTGACCTATAGTTTCCTACTGTATTGTCTTACTGACCTATAGTTTCTTACTGTATGGTCTTACTGACCTATAGTGTCTTACTGTATTGTCTTACTGACCTATAGTTTCCTACTGTATTGTCTTACTGACCTATAGTTTCCTACTGTATTGTCTTACTGACTTAGTTTCTAACGGTATTGTCTTACTGACCTATAGTTTCCTACTGTATTGTCTTACTGACCTATAGTTTCTAACGGTATTGTCTTACTGACCTATAGTTTCTTACTGTATTGTCTTACTGACCTATGGTGTCTTACTGTATTGCCTAACTGATCTATAGTTTCCTACCGTATTGTCTTACTGACCTATAATTTATTACTGTATTGTCTTACGGACCTATAATTTATTACTGTATTGTCTTACTGACCTAGTTTACTACTGTATTGTCTGACATAGTTTCTTACTGTATTGTCTAACTGACCTATTGTTTCCTACTGTATTGTCTTACTGACCTATAGTTTCCCACTGTATTGTCTTAATGACCTATAGTTTATTTCTGTATTGTCTTACTGACCTTGTTTCCTACTGAATTGTCTTACTGACCTATAGTTTCTTACCATATTGTCTAACTGACCTATTGTTTCTTACTATATTGTCTTACTGACCTATAGTTTCCTTTTGTATTACATAGTAACATAGTATCTAAGGTTGAAAAAACTTAGCAAACGTGTTCGACCCAGACCAAATAGCTGCTCGGCAAAGCTGTATAGCCGAGACACCCCGGGCAGCCGTCCAGGAAGAGCCCACCTTACGAGTAGAGTGGACCTTTACAGATTTTGGACATGGCAATCCTGCCGTAGAATATGCATGCTGGATGGTGAACCTGATCCAGCGTGAAATCGACTGCTTAGAAGCAGGACACCCGATTTTCTTGGGATCATAGAGGACAGAGAGTCAGTTTTCCTATGACGAGCCGTCCTCTTCACATAAATCTTCAAAGCCCTCACAACATCCAAGGCCTTTGAAGCAAATGAGGAGTCAGTAGCCACTGGCACCACAATAGGTTGGTTGATATGAAAAGCGGATACAACCTTAGGCAGGAACTGCGGACGAGTCCTGAGTTCTGCCCTATCTTCATGGAAGATCAGATAGGGACTTTTACAGGACAAAGCCCCCAATTCCGACACGCGTCGAGCAGAAGCTAAGGCCAACAAAGTGACCGCCTTCCACGTGAGAAACTTGATTTTAGCCTCCTGTAGAGGCGCAAACCAATCCGATTGCAGGAACTGTAATACCACATCAAGATTCCAGGGTGCCATTGGCGCCACAAAGGGAGGCTGGATGTGCAGAACCCCTTTCAAAAAGGTCTGAACCTCAGGGAGGACAGCCAATTGCTTTTGGAAGAAAATGGATAAAGCCGAGATATGAACCTTGATGGAGCCCAATCTCAGGCCCGTATCCACACCTGCTTGCAGGAAAAGGAGCAAACGTCCAAGTTGAAACTCCACCGTAGGATATTTCTTGGATTCACACCAAGACACTTTTCCAAATTCGATGGTAATGTTTAGACGTTACCCCCTTCCTAGCCTGTATTAGGATAGGAATCACCTCGCTCGGAATACCCTTCCGAGCTAAGATCTCGTGCTCAACCGCCATGCCATCAAACGTACCCGTGGTAAGTCTTGATAAGCGAATGGCACCTGCAGCAGCAGATCTTCCCGAAGAGGTAAGGGCCGTGGATCTTCCAGCAGAAGATCCAGCAGATCTGCGTACCAAGCCCTCCGTGGCCAGTCCGGAGCAATGATGATTGCTAGAACCTTTGTTCTTCTTACAAGTTGAAGAACTCTTGGAATCAGAGGAAGTGGAGGGAACACATACACTGACGTGAACACCCACTGTGTTACCAGTGCGTCCACCACCACTGCCTACGGGTCTCTTGACCTGGAACAGTTCCACCGCAGCTTCTTATTGAGGCGGGAGGCCATCATGTCTATGTGAGGAACCACCCACCAACTGGTTACCTCCTCGAACACCTCCGGGTGGAGGCCCCACTCTCCTGGATGGAGATTGTGTCTGCTAAGGAAGTCCGCTTCCCAGTTGTCTACTCCCGGAATGAAGATTGCTGACTTCACCACTACGTGCCTTTCTGCCCAGAGGAGGATTCTTGACACCTCCGACATTGCAGCCCTGCTCTTCGTTCTGCCTTGTCAGTTTATGTAGGCCACTGTGGTCACGTTGTCAGACTGCACCTGAACAGCTTGAGCCTGTAGGTGTGCTGCTTGAAGAAGGCTATTGTACACGGCCCTTAGCTCCAGGATGTTTATTGGGAGAAGGGATTCTTGATATGACCACTTTCCTTGGAAGGTTTCTCCCTGAGCGACTGCTCCACAACCACTTAGACTTGCATCCGTGGTTAGAAGGATACAGTCCTGAACCCCGAACCTTCAGCCTTTCAGAAGGTGTGGTAGTTGTAGCCACCACAGGAGCAAAATCCTGGCTCTTGGTGACAGATATATCCTCTGGTGCATATGTAGGCGAGATCCCGACCACTGGTCCAAGAGATCCAGCTGAAAGGATCGAGCTTGAAACCTTCCGTACTGCAGAGCATCGTAGGAGGCAACCATCTTCCCCAGAAGGTGGATGCACTGATGAACCGATACCCGGGAAGGCTTCAAGACATCCTGGACCATTGTTTGAATCACCAATACTTTCTCCACCAGTAGAAACCCCCTCTGCACCTCCGTGTCGAGGATCATTCCCAGGAAAGCCTCCTTGTCGGCTCCAGATGAGACTTTGGAAGGTTCAGGATCCAACCGTGCTCCTTGAGCAGATGTGTCGTGAGACCAATGGATCTTAACAACTTCTCCCTAGATGACGCCTTGTCAGGAGTTTGTCTAGATACGGAATTATGTTCATCCCCTGCTTGCAGAGGAGAACCATCATCTCTGCCATCACCTTGGTGAAGACCCTCGGTTGAAACTGATAGTGATCGTCTAACAGTGCAAACCTGAGATAAGCCTAATGCTGCGACCAAATGGGAATGTGGAGGTATGCATCCTTGATGTCCAGGGACACCAGGAATTCCCCCTTCATCAGTCCTGAGATGACAGCTCTCAGAGACTCCATCTTGAACTTGAACTCACTGAGATAAGGGTTCAAAGACTTTAAGTTCAGAATTGGCCGTACTGAACCATCCGGCTTTAGTACCACGAAAAGGTTCAAATAGTAACCCTTGTTCCACTGATGAGACGGAACTGGAACAATGACCTCGGACATTACCAATTTTCGGATAACTTCTATAAGAATTGCTCTGTCTGTGGCAATGCCGGTAAGCCTGATTTGAAGAAACAGTGAGGTGGGAGAGTTTGAAACTCCAGTCTGTACCCCCAGGACACTATATCCTGTATCCAAGGGTCCAGGCAGACACCCAGATGTGGCTAAAATGCCGGAATCTTGCCTCCACCTGACCTTTCTCCAGGCTGTGCGGTCCACCGTCAAGCGGAGGAATTGGGAGTATCAGAAGCAGGCTTCTTGTCTTGGTAGCAGGCTTTTTTCCTTTAGCACGACCACCTCTGAAGAAGGTGAAAGGCTTGTTCTTTCTATTCCTCGCAGGCCGAAAGGACTGTGACGTAGGTGGTGTAAAAGCCTTTTTTGTAGCCGGTGTAGCTGAGGGGAGAAAAGGAGACTTACCCGTGGTAGCCGTGGCAATCCACGCATCCAGCACCTCCCCAAATAAAGCCTGACCAGTGTAGGGTAGGCCATCCACGCTTTTCCTGGGTTCCATGTCCGCAGACCATTGGCGCAGCCAGAGACCCCTGCGAGCCGAGACAGACATGGAGGAGATCCCCGCAGCCATGGAACCCAGATCCTTCATGGAATCTACCAGGAACCCTGCAGAATCCTGAATGTTATGCAAGAATAAATCAACGTCACCTTTATCCATCGTAGTCAAGTCCTCCCGCAGAGTGAGTGACCACCTGGCTATAGCTTTAGAAATCCATGCACAGGCAATAGTAGGCCGCAGTATAGCCCCTGATGCAGTGTATATGGATTTGACAGTAGCATCCACCTTGCGATCAGCTGGGTCCTTCAATGCGGTAGATCCTGGGACTGGTAAAACCACTTGTTTTGACATCCTGGAAACAGAGGCGTCTACTATAGGTGGAGACTTCCACTTCTTTCTATCATCCTCTGGGATTGGAAAAGCAACCAAGACCCTCTTAGGGATCTGGAATTTTTTCTCCGGATTTTCCCAGGCCTTTTCAAATATAGCATTTAATTCCTCAGAAGCTGGAAAGGTGAGAGGGGCCTTCTTACTGTCCGTGAAAAAGGCCTCCTCTACCTGCTCAGGAGGAGTGTCCGAAATACGCAACACATCCCGTACGGCCTCAATCATCAACTGCACCCCCTTAGCAAGTGATGCCGTCCCCCATGACACATCCCCGTCACCGTCTGCAGTGTCAGAATCGGTGTCCGTGTCATCCTGCGTAATCTTGGCAAGCGCACGTTTGTGAGAATGTACCGCAGGGGACCCTGAGGGAGCAGTATCAGACCATACAACCATAGAGGATTGCAGTACCTGTGTGACATGCTCAGTTCTTGTAACCCTCTCAGAAATCTGAGAAATAGTTCCCCTAAGAGAGGCTAACCACTCCGGTTCTCTAGCTGGGATCTGTGCTACAACAGTGCAATCCTGATTACATGGGATGGGATCTTCCTGAGAAGATAAATCCTCTGCAGCATATGAGACAGAGTCTCTAGACATGTTTGCTGTTACACACCACTCACCCCACATACACACAGGGGACTGGGCAGAGTTCCCCCCCCAAGAATGGCAGAGAGATGCAGAGATTGGAGCCAACCCACACACACCGCTATTACAGGTATAGGGAGACCCTAAACCAGCGCTGACTGTGTCCCTTAATAGGTGACACAGTCTTACACAGCCTCCCCTCCTTCTACAACCCCCCGGTACCGTACAGATAGCTGGAGTTGCACTGGAGGGACTGATCTTCCACTTGCATCTGACTGCAGGCAGGAAAATGGCGTTGAAATGCTGCTGGGTCCGCTGAGAAGCTCCGCCCCCTTAATGGCGCTGTCTTCCCACTAGATAGATTATACTGGCCTGAGGTTTTGTGTGCTGGCTGAGATCCGCAGACCCCGACAGGCTGGAATGGTCAGTGTAGGGTCAGGCGCTGGCTCAGGGCGCCCCTCACAGCGTCACACCTAGGTACCGCTGAGCTGTCCGGGAGCGGTTAATACTGCGCTCCTACCCTATAGCCGCCATCTTCACACCGACCCCCCACTTGTTAGGGGGGATGGTGACTCACTCGCCACCCTTCAGCTCTGCAAGGGGGTGGCGGCATGCTGCTGGGGTGAGCGTTCCCCTGTGGCGGGGAGCAATCTATCCCCTCTGGAGCTCAGTGTCCAGTCAGCGGAGACAGTGGCTCAGACCCCGCAGGGCGGACACTGCTCCCCCCCCCTCAGTCCCTCGATGCAGGGAGACTGTTGCCAGCAGCCTCCCTGTAAAATAAAAACTCTAAGAAAAACTTTTACTAAGAAATCTCTGTAGAGCTCCCCTAGCTGTGACCGGCTCCTCCGGGCACAATTTCTAAACTGAGTCTGGTAGGAGGGGCATAGAGGGAGGGGCCAGGCCACACTATTAAACTCTTAAAGTGCCAGTGGCTCCTGCTGGACCCGTCTATACCCCATGGTAGTAATATGGACCCCAGCATCCTCTAGGACGTAAGAGGAAAGACAATTTGTCCATCGAGTTCAACCTATTTGTGGTTTCCTGTGCAGTATTATTTTTGGACTAAATTTAGTCTGATGCTGATGTCAGCCATTCCAAACACGTATTGTCCTTACCGCGGAAAAAAACATTTCCCCGCTTTGTGCGGAATCTTCTCTCCTCTAACCTAAGAAAGTGTCCACATGTCCTCTGTGCTGATCTTACCAAACACAGGTCCCGCGCAAGCTCTGTGTATTGTCCCCTTATATATTTGTAGATGTTGATCATGTCCCCTCTTAGGGCCTAATTCTGAGTTGATCGCAGCAGAAAGTTTGTTAGCAATTGGGCAAAACCATGTGCACTGCAGGGGGGGGCAGATATAACATGTGCAGAGAGAGTTAGATTTGGTCACCCACCTCTCAACCTTTTCTAACTCCAGGATATCCTTTTTGTAGTCGCATGTGTGGTGCTGTGTCTAATTTTTTTCACAGGTACCCCGGATCGACGGAGACTGTGGCAGTCGGCGGGTCAACATAGGTAAGTATGTATGTGTCGGCAGTTGTGTAATAAAGTTTTACTATCAAGGTGTGTGTCTCCTGTTTTTATTTGGATATTTTTTTCCAGTAGAACTACAGGTACCAGCGGGCCTGTTTTTCTCCCGCATGCTGGTACGTGTGGTTCTCCAAGTACCAGCTTGCGGGGACTTGTAGTACTACTGGAAAAAACAATATTCTTTCACAATTCTCAAGGCTATCAGCCTACCATCCGCAGCCCTTGGATGGGGGGGACAGCCTCGGGCTTCACCCCTGGCCCTTGGGTGGCCGGGGGGGGGGACCCCTTGATTGAAGGGGTCCCCACTCCCCCAGGGTACCCCGGCCAGGGGTGACTAGTTGGATATTTAATGCCACGGCCGCAGGGCACTGTATAAAAGTGACCCCCAGCTGTGGCATTATCTGTCCAGCTAGTGGAGCCGGATGCTGGTGTAAAAAATACGGGGGACCCCTACTCTTTTTGTCCCCCGTATTTTTTGCACCAGCACCAGGCGCAGAGCCCGGTGCTGGTTTTAAAAATACGGGGGATCCCCTGTCCAATTTCCCCCCGGATTTTTAGAACCAGGACCAGCTCGAAGAGCCCGAGGCTGGTTATGCTTTGGAGGGGGGACCCCATGCCATTTTTTTCCGGGATTTTACCATTCAATCTAAAAAAAAAAATATATATTATTTTACAAAATATATAAATAATACTTGTGCCTCCAAAACAGACAAACCAATTACCTAATCCCTTCTAATATAAATAGATATGCTATCACCAAAAAAAAAAAAACCACCAAAAAAAACATGTTTTACATTTTTTTTATTAGTTTCACCCACCAAAGTGTGGCGGATTGAAATTGACGAATTTACTGTCTAAAAGCACTGTTGGCGAATTTCCAAACTTCAGTTGAATATACTTTTGTCGAATTGCAGCATTTGTACCATTGCAGAAAAGTCGAATTTGACAAAAGTCGAATTTCAAAAAATCGAATTTTGAAACTCTGTTTTTTTGACGGAAAGTTCTGAATTGCATTGACGATTTTTTTGGGGGGCGAAAAAGTCCAGTTTTTCGCCAATTTCGGGAATTCGACCGCAATTGCATATACCCCTATGTCTCCTACTCCTGCTGCTCTTTCAATTTGCTTCAGTAACAATTCCTCATCAGACACATTAATACCAGGCGGCCTGTAGCATAACCCCAATAACTTTTTTATTGTTTTACCCCCGCATGCAATTTCTACCCATAACGTTTCAACAGTATTTACAGTCCACTCTTGAATATCTTCCCATATATAAGGTTTTAATAACGGCTTTACATAAAGACATACCCCTCCACCCCGTTTATTTAGTCTGTCTCTCCTGAGCAGCGTATAACCCTCTAGATTGACTGTCCAATAATGAGATTCTTCGCACCAAGTTTCAGTAATGCCTATAGTATTATACTGTTTGCTTGCTGCAAGGATTTCTAGTTACCCCATTTTTCCTGTAAGGCTTCTAGCGTTTACATACATACAACGAAGATCAGTATTTCCCCCTGTGCTAGGGGCATCATTCTCTTTATGCAGCAACGGTGACCCATAATCGTTATTAGTGTTTTGGTAAAAACTTTTTTAATACCCATGTTAATACTCTTGCCGGCTGCTCTTTCCTTAACCCCTACTACTCCCCCCTTTCATTCACTACTGCCATCCGCACTATTCTCACTGCATGGTCTTACTGACCTATAGTTTCCTTCTGTATTGTCTTACTGACCTATAGTTTCCTTCCATATTGTCTTACTGTATTGTCTTACTGACCTATAGTTTCCTTCTGTATTGTCTTACTGACCTATAGTTTCCTTCCATATTGTCTTACTGTATTGTCTTACTGACCTATAGTTTCTGACTGTATTGTCTTACTGACCTAGTTTCATACTGTATTGTCTTACTGACCTATAGTTTCCTATTGTATTGTCTTACTGACCTATAGTTTCTTACTGTATTGTCTTACTGACGTATCGTGGCTTACTGTAGTCTTACTGACCTATAGTTTCCTTATTTATTGTCTTACTGACCTATAGTTTCTTCTGTATTGTTTTACTGACCTATAGTTTCCTTCTGTAATGTCTTACTGACCTATAGTTTCTTCTGTATTGTCTTACTGACCTATAGTTTCTTCTGTATTGTCTTACTGACCTATAGTTTCCTTATTTATTGTCTTACTGACCTATAGTTTCTTCTGTATTGTTTTACTGACCTATAGTTTCCTTCTGTATTGTCTTACTGACCTATAGTTTCCTTCTGTATTGTCTTACTGACCTATAGTTTCCTATATACATAGTTTTCCTGTCTATGTATGGTAGGTACGGAAGGGATACCTATCATACATAGACAGTGTATATAAGCCTCAGCCTCTCCCTTCTGAAAATGATAATGAATAAGGTGTATGTGTGGATACCATGCACATGTAACTGATTCTATTTACAGGAAACAATAGGGAGAGCCCACGGCTGTCTGGCAGTGTTCTAGATGGTAAAGTATTACACATATGAATATATTTCTTCTAAATAAAATATTTTTCACCCTGATTGATATAATACTGATAGTAAGACAATTCAGTCAATAGTAATCTTTCTTTTAATTAAGTAGGATCAATTTATATGAATTTTTAGTGAATATTTCTTAAAGGTTATATTTTATTTGCAATTAAGTTAACAAGAATGCTCACAAAAAAACGTCCGAACTTACAGTCTCCGGACCCAAAGGTATCAAACTTGTCAAATTTCACGAATGTGTGGGCTGAGGACCATGTCGCCGCTCAGCAAAGTTGAGTAGTGGAATTGAATGGGAGCAGCATTTGGAAGACATGCTGTTCCTTGTAGTGCCAATGGGAGATGCTGGGGGTGGCTCCCGGGTAAGTTAGCTCTCTGTCTGGAAGTGTTTTAGTAATAGCCTTTATCATGAGGCCTACTATGACAAATTACATGGCCCTATGTGGGCACTGCTATTATGTAGGTTAGGACTGCTGTATCAGAGAAGGCATGACGTGGCTCAGCAGCTAAACATGTGTTTGCAAACATTTGTGACTAATTCTCTGAATTTTATTACCAGATAGGTTCAGGTATGGTTACAGGGTAATTTTCAGTGTGCGGAAGGGAATTTAAGGGAGGGGATTTGCACCCCCTCCTCTTTGTCTGTTGAGTAGTGGAAACACATCGGGCAGCCGCCCATGAGGCACCCACTGATCTGGTGGTATGAGCACCCGTCTGAACCGTAACCTGTTTGCCACAGGAAATATAAGCTATAGACAAAGGCTGCTTAGATGCTGGCAACCCTTCTTTGGCCCATCATAAAGAACAAACAATGGTCCGACTTTCTGAAGGACGACGTAACTTGTACATATACCCTTAAAGCTCGGACAACATCCAAGGACACTTCCCCATCTGCGAGACCCTGAAAAGATGGGACCACAATTGGCTGGTTTACGTGAAACCAACCTTAGGAAGGAAACCTGCTCTTGTACGGAGTTCTGCCCTATCCTCATGAAACATTCAAAGGACTCTTACACGATAAGGCTCCCAACTCAGAAACCCGCCTGGCCGAAACCAAGGCAATCAATAACGGGACCTTCCAAAAGAGATATTTCAGGTCTGTTCTTGCTAACGGCTCAAAAGTTGAAGATCTCAAAAATTCCAACACCAAATTTAAGTCCCATGGCGTAGTGGTAGGACGAAAAGGGGGTTGTATCCTCAGAACCCCCTGTAAAAAGGTTTGAACCTCTGGCAAGAATGCTAACCGCTTGTTGAAATAGTATAGAGAGAAACGAAATTTGAACCTTCAGAGGGCCCAGCCTCAGTCCTACATCTAGACCGGCCTGAAGGAAAAGTAGAAGTCTGGATAAGTGGAAGATCATCGAATTCCACCCACATTCTTGACATAAATCCATGTACCTCTTCCAAATCCTGTAGTAGTGCATGGCTGTGACCGGCTTCCTAGCGGCAAACATTGTAGGAATGGCCGTTCTTGGTATCCTTCTGTTTCTTAAGATCCGGGTTTCAATAGCCACGCCGTTAAACGCAGCCTGTGCAGGTGTGGGTGTTGGAACAGTCCCTGAGATAGCAGGTCCTCCCTCTGAGGTAACCGCCAAGGATCTTCCACTAGTAACCCTCGCAGGTCTGAGTACCAACTCTTGTGGGGCTAATCTAGTGCGATTAGAAATGCCCACACTCGTTCTCGTTTCAACCGTTTCAGAACCCTGGGTATGAGTGGGAAAGGTGGAAAAATGTAAAACCTCCTGTAACACCAAGGAAGTGTTAATGCGTCCACTCCTTCTACTGCTGGATCTTTTGTCCTGGACACATATCTAGGCAGCTGATGGTTTTGCCAAGACGCCATTAGATCGACTTGAGATAGACCACATCTCCTCACCACCATTTCGAAAATCCGTGGATGTAGGCACCACTCTCCCGGATGCATGTCCTGGTGGCTGAGATAATCTGCTTCCCAGTTTTCCACACCTGGAATGAACACTGCCGAGAGGATGATGTTTCGCCTTTCTGCCAACAAAAAGATCTTTGTGGCTTCCTTTAACGCCATCCTGCTCTTTGTTCCTCCTTTATGGTTTATGTAAGCCGTCATCGTGACATTGTCCGACTGTATCTTTAAGTATTCACCCATGACTAGGTCTAAGAGAAGCACATTGTAAACTGCTCTCAGTTCGAGAATGTTTATGGGTAGGCTGCTCTCCTGTAACGTCCATCCTTTATGTCCATGGATAACATGACCCCTCCATGTTCTAAACCCACAATAACTGACTGGATTTATTACATCTTGAATCTGCAAACCGTTAGGAATTTGTTCCACTAGGACGGCACCCCAACCTCTGAGACTGGCGTCCGTTGTCAGGATCCTCCAATCCCAAATGCCGAATCTCTTGCCTGCTGCGAGATTCTTGTGCAACGACCACCAAATCAAGTAGGTTCGTATGCGTGGTGGAAGCTGGATTATTCAATGTAGAAGCCAGTGCGAAGCTGCTCCCTGAGCAATGAGTTTCATCTGGAATGGTCAGGAATGAAGTCCTCCAGCTGCGAATGATGCCACCCTCTTCTTTAGAAGTAGCACAGAGGTGTAGAGAACCCGTCTGTGTCCTTTAGTACCTGAGCCACTAACCTCTGTGGATCCTGGATCTAGTTCTCTGGTAGGAATACTCTTAATTGTATCGTGTCCAAGATGAGATCGAGGAAATTAATCCGTGGAGTTGGCATGTGGTTGGATTTCTGGAAGTTCACAATCCACCCATGTTGAATGAGAAATTGATGAGATGTCTGAGCATCCTTTATCAGCTGTTTCTGAGATGAGGCCTTGATCAGTAGATCGTCTAGATAAGGTATGATCATGACCCCTGTCTCAATCCTGTCACCACTATTGCTATGATCTTTATAAAGATTCTTGGGGATGATGATAGACCGAATGGTAGGGCCCTGATTCGGTAGTGATCCCACACAGGTGCAAATCTTAAGTAAGCTTGGTGAGGGGTCCAAATCGGGATATGAAGGTATTTTGCACTACCAAAAGTTTTGAATAAAATCCCGTTCCTCATTAAGGATCGGGACTGGCGACTTAACCCTTTGTATGCAGGAGTCTTTGAAGTTGCCTCCTGTAACGCTACTGCTCGCAATGCCACGGGTTTGTCAGCAGGTCTGTTCTGCTTTTCTGGTGTCGACTATGAACGACCTCTACCTCTGGTTCCACGAGTCTGTTGCTCCAAAATCTCTTCTGGCTCGGTACGACAGCGATCGAATGAATTTAAACACTGGTCCCGAGCAACCTCCTCTAACGTGTGACGTGGTGCTCGAGTAAGAAGTAGGTAGAAGTCACTGCAGTTGCCTGCGAAATCCACTTGTCTAACTCATCAAACATCATCTAACCCCCAAATGGAATAGCCTCTACTCTCTATAAAAGGGGAGCGGCAGAGGAGCTGCGCTGCTAGCCTACCAGGGCTTAAGTTATAAGGCATCAGCGTATGAGAAGCCCTCGTACTAGCGCCGACGGCGGAAGGAAGTGTGCGGGGGATATAGCCCGGGTCCCGGCGAGTGCAGGGGAAGCTGCGGCTGCAGCCGCGAGAGATATGTAGTTTCAGCGGGCGGCAACGCTCTTTTCAAGCACCCCGCTGTGTGTTTAAGAGGCGGCGGTATACGCTGCCGCTGACAGCCACGCTGTGTCTCCCTCAGCCCTCCGTCTGTAGAGGAAGGAGGGGCGGGCGGGGGAGCTGACATGGAGCGGGAGTATATAGCCGGCCAGGGAGTGTTTTAGACCGTTTGTTCTGTCACAGCGGCAGCGGAAGGAGGGGGGCGGCGGGGAAGCTGCGCTGCTGAGACCCAGGGCTTAGAGTCAGAAGGTAGCAGCGTTGTGTGTGGTCCGCGGGAAGAAGTCTGTCAAACTGCCTCCTGGATCCATGAAGAAGCTATGGTTACCGTAAGTGTAACTGTAACTAGGGCCCCTTTACAACCAGTACACTGCTGACTCTGCGCTCTGGATTTTCTGAGGAGAGATGCAGATCCCCTTTAGTAGGGATCATTGTCTCTCTATTCTGAAGACTTTCGTCCCCCTTTACATTAGGTTAACTCAGTCTCAGTATTGAAATGGAGGAGCTCCCTTCGTGTGCTTGTACCTCCTTGCCACAATTTTTCAAACTGAGGGATGTGAAGGGGGAGGAGCCGGCTGTGCAGACAATGCTAATTTTTAGATTGTGCCACTCCTCCGGTTGCAAGCTTCACACCCCTACTGTATAAGACTCCAGTGTCCCCTAGTGGATGAAAGAGGAAGGAGGTTTACTTCTTTCTTTCCCGACCGCTCTTCTATGTAGAAGGGAAATATCTGCTGTTATTGAGAGATGCTCCCTGTAAGGAATATAGGCCCTCATTCCGAGTTGTTCGCTCTGTGTTTTTCATCGCATCGCAGTGAGAATCCGCTTAGTGCGCATGCGCAATGTTCGCACTGCGACTGCGCCAAGTAACTTTACTATGAAGATAGTATTTTTACTCACGGCTTTTTCATCGCTCCGGCGAACGCATTGTGATTGACAGGAAATGGGTGTTACTGGGCGGAAACACGGCGTTTTAGGGGCGTGTGGCTGAAAACGCTACCGTTTCCGGAAAAAACGCAGGAGTGGCCGGAGAAACGGTGGGAGTGCCTGGCCAAACGCTGGGTGTGTTTGTGACGTCAGCCAGGACCGAAAAGCACAGAACTGATCGCACAGGCAGAGTAAGTCTGAAGCTACTCAGAAACTGCTAAGTCGTTTGTAATCGCAATATTGCGAATACATCGGTCGCACTTTTAAGAAGCTAAGATACACTCCCAGTAGGCGTAGGCTTAGCGTGTGTAACTCTGCTACATTCGCCTTGCGAGCGAACAACTCGGAATGAGGGCCATAGAAATTTGCCACTTGTAGCTGAACTTGCAAAAGACCCCATCCAATTTACATCAGTTAAATTAAAGTCTCCCATGATTAGGACTTCTCCCTTTAAAACCATTTTAGTGATGTCCAACAATAGATTCCTGTCCAAATCCTGCCCCTGGCCAGGTGGTCTACAAATCACCCCAATGCGAATAATGTCCTTCTCCCCGGTTTCCGTGGTGACCCAAAGGGCCTCAGATTTGTCTAAAATATTTTGTATTAATTGAAGTAGCCTTTATGCTTTTTTTCCCACATACATTGCTACCCTTTCTCCTATACTGACCATTCTATCCTTCCTAAATAAATTGTATCCTGGAATAGCTATATCCCAGTCATGATCCTCATTGCACCATGATATTGCCACAATACCCAGGTTATCCCTTGTCATTATCACAATTAGCTCTGGCATTTTGTATTCTAAGCTCCTAGCATTTGCACATATAGCTTTAAGAATTATGTCTGTGCATCTGTTATTAGTAGCCATGTCCAGACAGTACAAAATAAATGACAAGTTTAAAGTTGAAATGACCTGTTTGGTGATGTTGCTCTGTATTTGGTATTTGTTTTTTTAACTAATCAGGAATTATACTCTGTCCTTTACACCATGACTACACCTCGCTAAATGTAAAAGATATAAACCTGACCACAAATGGCCAAATAGGTCTACTATATACAAGGAATTATTTAATACCTGCATAATCTAACAAAATGAAGGTTATTTAATAAAAGGTTGCTAAACTGAGAAATTTAGATCCCATACAAATTAGGCGCTCCACAAAAAACACACTACTACTTATATATGATCCCTAAAAATAAACTTCTGCTTGTTACATTTAATAACATTATAGTGATGTGTGTAATAACGCTCTTCATGTGATATTTGTCATGGATAACCTTGTGTTATAAACACCCAACTGAGAACAGGGCTGATGGCAGAGGAGGGTGTAGAATAAAAGATTGCTGTAGTGACTGAGCAATGAGAATATGTGACTTCTGTAATAATAAGAATTTACTTACCGATAATTCTATTTCTCGTAGTCCGTAGTGGATGCTGGGAACTCCGTAAGGACCATGGGGAATAGCGGCTCCGTAGGAGACTGGGCACAAAAGTAAAGCTTTAGGACTACCTGGTGTGCACTGGCTCCTCCCCCTATAAGCCTCAGTTAGGATACTGTGCCCTGACGAGCGTACACAATAAGGAAGGATTTTGAATCCCGGGTAAGACTCATACCAGCCACACCAATCACACCGTACAACCTGTGATCTGAACCCAGTTAACAGCATGATAACAGAGGAGCCTCTGAAAAGATGGCTCACAATAATAACCCGGTTTTTGTAACAATAACTATGTACAAGTATTGCAGACAATCCGCACTTGGGATGGGCGCCCAGCATAGACTACGGACTACGAGAAATAGAATTATCGGTAAGTAAATTCTTATTTTCTCTGACGTCCAAGTGGATGCTGGGAACTCCGTAAGGACCATGGGGATTATACCAAAGCTCCCAAACAGGCGAGAGAGTGCGGATGACTCTGCAGCACCGAATGAGAGAACTCCAGGTCCTCCTCAGCCAGGGTATCAAATTTGTAGAATTTAGCAAACGTGTTTGCCCCTGACCAAGTAGCTGCTCGGCAAAGTTGTAAAGCCGAGACCCCTCGGGCAGCCGCCCAAGATGAGCCCACCTTCCTTGTGGAATGGGCTTTTACAGATTTTGGCTGTGGCAGGCCTGCCACAGAATGTGCAAGCTGAATTGTACTACAAATCCAACGAGCAATAGTCTGCTTAGAAGCAGGAGCACCCAGCTTGTTGGGTGCATACAGGATAAACAGCGAGTCAGATTTTCTGACTCCAGCCGTCCTGGAAACATATATTTTCAGGGCCCTGACTACGTCCAGCAACTTGGAGTCCTCCAAGTCCCTAGTAGTCGCAGGTACCACAATAGGCTAGTCCTCAATTCTGCTCTGTCCGTATGAAAAATTAGGTAAGGGCTGTTATAGGATAAAGCCGCCAATTCTGAGACACGCCTGGCTGAAGCCAGGGCCAACAGCATTACCACTTTCCATGTGAGATATTTTAAGTCCACAGTGGTGAGTGGTTCAAACCAATGTGATTTTAGGAACCCCAAAACTACATTGAGATCCCAAGGTGCCACTGGAGGCATAAAAGGAGGCTGTATATGCAGTACCCCCTTGACAAACGTCTGAACTTCAGGAACTGAAGCCAGTTCTTTCTGGAAGGAAATCGACAGGGCCGAAATTTGAACCTTAATGGACCCTAATTTGAGGCCCATAGACAGTCCTGTTTGCAGGAAATGCAGGAAACGACCCAGTTGAAATTCCTCTGTAGGGGCCTTCCTGGCCTCGCACCACGCAACATATTTACGCCAAATACGGTGATAATGCTGTACGGTTACATCCTTCCTGGCTTTGATCAGGGTAGGGATGACTTCATCCGGAATGCCTTTTTCCTTCAGGATCCGGCGTTCAACCGCCATGCCGTCAAACGCAGCCGCGGTAAGTCTTGGAACAGACAGGGTCCCTGCTGGAGCAGGTCTTTTCTTAGAGGTAGAGGCCACGGGTCCTCTGTGAGCATCTCTTGAAGTTCCGGGTACCAAGTCCTTCTTGGCCAATCCGGAGCCACGAGTATAGTCCTTACTCCTCTCCTTCTTATGATTCTCAGTACCTTGGGTATGAGAGGCAGAGGAGGGAACACATACACTGACTGGTTCACCCTGGTGTTACCAGAGCGTCCACAGCTATTGCCTGAGGGTCCCTTGACCTGGCGCAATACCTGTCTAGTTTTTTTGTTGAGGCGGGACGCCATCATGTCCACCTTTGGTTTTTCTCAACGGTTCACAATCATGTGGAAGACTTCTGGGTGAAGTCCCCACTCTCCCGGGTGGAGGTCGTGTCTGCTGAGGAAGTCTGCTTCCCAGTTGTCCACTCCCGGAATGAACACTGCTGACAGTGCTATCACATGATTTTCCGCCCAGCGAAGAATCCTTGCAACTTCTGCCATTGCCCTCCTGCTTCTTGTGCCGCCCTGTCTGTTTACGTGGGCGACTGCCGTGATGTTGTCTGACTGGATCAGCACCGGCTGACCTTGAAGCAGAGGTCTTGCTAGGCTTAGAGCATTGTAGATGGCCCTTAGCTCCAGGATATTTATGTGAAGTGATGTCTCCAGGCTTGACCACATGCCCTGGAAATTTCTTCCCTGTGTGACTGCTCCCCAGCCTCTCAGGCTGGCATCCGTGGTCACCAGGACCCAGTCCTGAATGCCGAATCTGCGGCCCTCTAGAAGATGAGCACTCTGCAACCACCACAGGAGAGACACCCTTGTCCTTGGTGACAAGATTATCCGCTGATGCATCTGAAGATGCGACCCGGACCATTTGTCTAGCAGATCCCACTGGAAGGTTCTTGCGTGGAATCTGCCGAATGGGATTGCTTCGTAAGAAGCCACCATCTTTCCCAGGACCCTTGTGCATTGATGCACTGAGACTTGGCCTGGTTTTAGGAGATTTCTGACTAGTTCGGATAACTCCCTGGCTTTCTCCTCCGGGAGAAACACCTTTTTCTGGACTGTGTCCAGGATCATCCCTAGGAATAGAAGTCGTGTCGTCGGGATCTTGGGAAGCTGCGATTTTGGAATATTGAGAATCCAACCGTGCTGGCGCAGCACTATCTGAGATAGTGCTACTCCGACTTCCAACTGTTCCCTGGATCTTGCCCTTATCAGGAGATCGTCCAAGTAAGGGATAACTAAAACTCCCTTCCTTCGAAGGAGTATCATCATTTCGGCCATTACCTTGGTAAAGACCCGGGGTGCCGTGGACAATCCAAACGGCAGCGTCTGAAACTGATAGTGACAGTTCTGTACCGCAAACCTGAGGTACCCTTGGTGAGAAGGGTAAATTGGGACATGTAGGTAAGCATCTTTGATGTCCAGAGACACCATATAGTCCCCTTCTTCCAGGTTTGCAATCACTGCTCTGAGTGACTCCATCTTGAATTTGAACCTTTGTATGTAAGTGTTCAAGGATTTTAGGTTTAAAATTGGTCTCACCGAGCCGTCCGGCTTCGGTACCACAAATAGTGTGGAATAGTACCCCTTTCCCTGTTGTAGGAGGGGTACCTTGATTATCACCTGCTGGGAATATAGCTTGTGAATGGCTTCCAATACTGCCTCCCTGTCTGAGGGAGACGTCGGTAAAGCAGACTTTAGAAAACGGCGAGGGGGAGACGTCTCGAATTCCAATTTGTACCCCTGAGATACCACCTGAAGGATCCAGGGGTCCACTTGCAAGTGGGCCCACTGCGCACTGAACTTCTTGAGACGGGCCCCCACCGTGCTTGAGTCCGCTTGTAAAGCCCCAGCGTCATGCTGAGGACTTTGCGGAGGCGGGAGAGGGCTTTTGTTCCTGGGAACTGGCTGTTTGTTGCAGCCTTTTTCCTCTCCCTCTGCCACGGGGCAGAAATGAGGCGCCTTTTGCCCGCTTGCCCTTATGGGGCCGAAAGGACTGCGCCTGATAATAAGGCGTCTTCTTAGGTTGAGAAGCTACCTGGGGTACAAATGTGGATTTTCCAGCAGTTGCCGTGGCTACCAGGTCTGATAGACCTACCCCAAATAACTCCTCCCCCTTATAAGGCAATACTTCCATGTGCCTTTTAGAATCCGCATCACCTGACCACTGCCGCGTCCATAAACCTCTTCTTGCAGAAATGGACAGCGCGCTAACTCTTGATGCCAGTCTGCAAATATCCCTCTGTGCATCACGCATATATAGAAATGCATCCTTCAAATGCTCTATAGTCAGTAATATACTGTCCCTATCTAGGGTATCAATATTTTCAGTCAGGGAATCCGACCACGCCAGGCCCGCACTGCACATCCAGGCTGAGGCGATTGCTGGTCGCAGTATAACACCCGTGTGAGTGTATATACATTTTAGGATATTCTCCAGCTTTCTATCGGCAGGTTCCTTTAGGGCGGCCGTATCAGGAGAGGGTAGTGCTACCTGTTTAGACAAGCGTGTGAGCGCTTTATCCACCCTAGGGGGTGTTTTCCAACGTGCCCTATCCTCTGGCGGGAAAGGGTACGATGCCAATAACCTTTTAGGAATTATCAGTTTTTTATCGGGGGAAACCCACGCCTTATCACACACTTCATTTAATTCCTCGGATACAGGAAAAACTACAGGCAGTTTTTTCTCACCAAACATAATACCCTTTTTAGTGGTACTTGTATTATCAGAGATATGCAATACATTTTTCATTGCTTCAATCATGTAACGTGTGGCCCTAGTGGAAGTCACGTTTGTCTCCTCATCATCGACACTGGAGTCAGTATCCGTGTCTGTGTCTGCCATTTGATGTAACAGGCGTTTTAAAGCCCCTGATGGCGTTTGAGACCCCTGGACAGGCACAAGCTGAGTAGCCGGCTGTCTCATGTCGTCAACTGTCTGTCGTAAAGAGCTGACACTGTCACGCAATTCCTTCCATAAGCTCATCCACTCAGGTGTTGACTCCCTAGGGGGTGACAACTCTATAGGCAATTGCCCCGCCTCCATCTCATTTTCCTCCTCAAACATGTCGACACAATCGTACCGACACACCGCACACACACAGGGAATGCTCTGACAGAGGACAGGACCCCACTAGCCCTTTGGGGAGACAGAGGGAGAGTATGCCAGCACACACCAGAGCGCTATATATAGACAGGAATACTACTAGAAAATGTGCTTTTCCCTTATAGCTGCTGTTAGTATCAAAACTGCGCCAAATTAGTGCCCCCCTCTCTTTTTTACCCTTTTCTGTAGTGCAGGACTGCAGGGGAGAGTCAGGGAGACGTCCTTCCAGCGGAGCATGTGATGGAAAATGGCGCCCGTGTGCTGAGGAGATAGGCTCCGCCCCCTTCTCGGCGGCCTTTTCTCCCGCTTTTTGGTGAGTTCTGGCATGGGTTAAAATACATCCATATAGCCCTGGGGGTTATATGTGGTGTATTTATGCCAGCCAAGGTGTTTACATTGCTGCTCAGGGCGCCCCCCCCTAGCGCCCTGCACCCTCAGTGACCGAAGTGTGAAGTGTGCCTGAGTAACAATGGCGCACAGCTGCAGTGCTGTGCGCTACCTTGTTGAAGACTGATGTCTTCTGCCGCTGATTTTTCCGGACCTCTTCTTGCTTCTGGCTCTGTAAGGGGGCCAGCGGCGCGGCTCTGGGACCGAGCTCCGAGGCTGGGCCTGTGTTCGGTCCCTCTGGAGCTAATGGTGTCCAGTAGCCTAAGAAGCCCAATCCACTCTGCACGCAGGTGAGTTCGCTTCTTCTCCCCTTAGTCCCTCGATGCAGTGAGCCTGTTGCCAGCAGGTCTCACTGAAAATAAAAAACCTAAAACTAAACTTTCACTAAGAAGCTCAGGAGAGCCCCTAGTGTGCACCCTTCTCGGCCGGGCACAAAAATCTAACTGAGGCTTGGAGGAGGGTCATAGGGGGAGGAGCCAGTGCACACCAGGTAGTCCTAAAGCTTTACTTTTGTGCCCAGTCTCCTGCGGAGCCGCTATTCCCCATGGTCCTTACGGAGTTCCCAGCATCCACTAGGACGTCAGAGAAAAGTGTTTATTACTCACCTGTGCTGATATCTGTAGGGATCTCCTCCTTCTTACACTGCTGATCACCCCTCACATACGTCTCTTCTTCTCCCTCTATATCTTCTGCCTTTATAACAGTCACATACGTCTCTTCTTCTCCCTCTGTATCTTCTGCCTTTATATCAGTCACATACGTCTCTTCTTCTCCCTCTGTATCTTCTGCCTTTATATCAGTCACATACGTCTCTTCTTCTCCCTCTATATCTTCTGTCTTTATATTAGTCACATACGTCTCTTCTTCTCCCTCTGTATCTTCTGCCTTTATATCAGTCACATACGTCTCTTCTTCTCCCTCTATATCTTCTGCCTTCATATCAGTCACATACGTCTCTTCTTCCTCTATATCTTCTTCCTTTACATCAGTCACATACGTCTCTTCTTCTCCCTCTGTATCTTCTGCCTTTATATCAGTCACATACGTCTCTTCTTCTCCCTCTATATCTTCTGCCTTCATATCAGTCACATACGTCTCTTCTTCCTCTATATCTTCTTCCTTTACATCAGTCACATACGTCTCTTCTTCTCCCTCTGTATCTTCTGCCTTTATATAAGTCACATACGTCTCTTTTTCTTCCTCTATATCTTCTGCCTTCATATCAGTCACATACGTCTCTTCTTCTCCCTCTATATCTTCTGCATTCATATCAGTCATATATATCTCTTCTTCTCCCTCTATATCTTCTGCCTTCATATCAGTCACATACGTCTCTTCTTCTCCCTCTATATCTTCTGCCTTTATATCAGTCACATACGTCTCTTCTTCTCCCTCTATATCTTCTGCCTTTATACGAGAAAGACGTTCTACCTAAATAACCCAAAAAATACAATGGCATTTGCATACTGTTTGATTAAAGTGAGGTGAAATAGTATAATATCAGTGTATAAGACACACAAATCCTCTACAGATCATATAGTGACCGTCACTTTTGTGTATTGGATGATACCCTAAATCCCACCTACCTGATCCTCCTGTGGGATCCTGTGATTCTCCTCTGTACAATCCTGGGAATACAGAGGACGGGGACATCTCTCTGGGGTATCTCTGTTATTGGGTCCATCTGTAGGAGACACACAGTGATTGAGTACAGTGTATATATGTGATTATCAGATGATGTGTGTATATAGGGGGCCCCCATACCTGCTCTCCCCTGTACAATACATGACAGTTTCCTCTTACCCAGTGATGTGAGGGGCCGGTGATTCTCCATCATCACGTCCTTGTACAGACCCCTGTGCTCCTCTATATACTCCTGCATGAAGACATAGACAGTGACATCCTGACACCTTATAGACACCAGACACACACAGTGATACAGTCATCACCCAGACACATCCCCTGGTGTTACTGTATAATGTCCCATTCCCAACAGTCACCTCTCCAGTCATCACCCAGACACGTCTCCTGGTGTAACTGTATAATGTCCAATTCCCAGCAGTCACCTCTCCAGTCATCACCCAGACACATCCCCTGGTGTTACTGTATAATGTCCCATTCCCAGCAGTCACCTCTCCAGTCCTCACCCAGACACATCCCCCGGTGCTACTGTACTCCCAAGTCTCCTCAGACCCCAGTCATGTCCCTGTATTATTACTATAGATATAAGTGATGTTATTGTGACGCTCCCAGATCTCCTCACCTCCCCAGTCATGTCCCTGTATTATTACTATAGATATAAGTGATGTCACTGTGACACTCCCGGTCCCCTCACCTCTCCAGTCATGTCCCTGTATTATTACTATAAATAGAAGTGACATTATTGTGACGCTCCCAGAACCCCTCACCTCCCCAGTCATGTCCCTGTATTATTACTGTAGTACTCTAGTGATCTGAAGGCCTTGGGACACTATGAGAGGGCAAATCAATTAATGAATGTGTAGATCTATAAGGTAATAGAGATGCTGCCAACTGATGTATACCATATATGTGATAATAACTTGGATCTTTCTAGTGATCCAATAATGTATAGTGTTTATGCATGTTATTATTCTGTGCCTGCTGAAGGTGAGGGGACTCTGTTAAGCGCGCAGTGCGCGGGGGAGATCTTGGAGAAGCTTCCAGAGGTCCCGTGTGCTGAGAGAGGTGGCTGGGCGCGTGTAGTGGCGGTTTTGTTGGTGGGCTGACTAAGGGGAGAGAAAAAAGCTGGCGGCTGAGACGAGGGAGCTTACAGGAAGGCGGTTCCCTGCGAGTGAGAGAGCCCCTGTGGGGGAAAGGAATTGGATGTCTCCCGCTGCGGGTGAGAAGCGCTGTGTTAATTTCCCCTGGTGGACGCCGAGTAGGGACGACCCGGTGGCTGGATGTCACGGAGAGTGCTGGGAGGCGGAGCGCTGGTGGGGCAGGCTAGTACATGGGAGGAGACCGCAGTGCGGGCAGCAGATACCAGGAGTCCAGCAGTAGCAGACAGTGTCCCCCCCGAGGCAGAGCTGTGTCCCTCATCCCATCCAACCCGCGGGAAGAGCCCAGTTGTTGGTGGAGGTGGAGTCGGGGGGAGGACCAGACCGGGCACACTATCATTGTAAGTGCAGGATGCCCCCATATAAATCCTGCTAATCTGCATACTCCCCTATCATCCTTTAACTATTAAAGTACCAGCCCCCAGCACAGTAGCACAGGGACCAGCAGCATCGGTGGATCGGAGGAGTATAAATATCACCTCTAGAGACTCCATATCCATTAGATAATGACCAGCCGGGTAGCAGTCATAGAGTGCGGGGTGTATAATGATGAAAGCAGCTCGGAGAGGGCGCAGGATCACCTAAACTTGGAAATGGTACACTAGGGAGACTAAGCACCCCTCACCTATCAGAGACAGGTGCCAATAACAGGGACTTCTGTACGTTCTGGAGCCACCCCCACGGATCTACAGTGGGGCTATGCTTATACTGGGACAGGTAACACAGATCATCACCCCATTATATGTAACGAGTAGACCACGGGTGTCAGGGATTCCAGGGTGGAGAGCTCTATGTACTACCTTCCTGTTTCAGGCTGTCTAGGAGCGCTATAATTAGATCTTCCATGGAAACCATGCTATTCATTGCCGTGAAGTAGGGATTGCTCAACAATCGTGAGGACAATTGCTCCAAGTGGATACCCATATAACCCAGAGTACTTCTTATAGACAGACACGAAAGGGCCTCAACCGTGCACGATTATAGTAAGAGAACCCGGGTGGTTTTCAAACGCAGCCCCACAACTTTCTTGTGGAATCGTATGTTCTGTATTGCATGTATTACCTTATGTATAGGAGGGGTATATTATTATGTATAGGTGGTGTATATTATTATGTATAGGTGGGGTATATTATTATGTATAGGTGGGGTATATTATTATGTATAGGTGGGGTATATTATTATGTATAGGTGGTGTATATTATTATGTATAGGTGGGGTATATTATTATGTATAGGTGGTGTATATTATTATGTATAGGTGGGGTATATTATTATGTATAGGTGGGGTATATTATTATGTATAGGTGGGGTATATTATTATGTATAGGTAGGGTATATTATTATGTATAGGTGGGGTATATTACTATGTATAGGTGGGGTATATTATTATGTATAGGTGGGGTATATTATTATGTATTGGTGGGGTATATTATTATGTATAGGTGGGGTATATTATTATGTATAGGCGGGGTATATTATTATGTATAGGTGGGGTATATTATTATGTGTAGGTGGGGTATATTATTATGTATAGGTGGGGTATATTATTATGTATAGGTGGGGTATATTATTATGTATAGGTGGGGTATATTATTATGTATAGGTGGGGTATATTATTAGAACGGTTCATGGTTTGAGTATTATATGATATAACTGTATAAGGTGGCCTATAACTTCTTACATATTAAAACTAGTATACTTACCGGTGGAACTGTCTCCGTATCTGTGGAAGAGCCTGAAATCACAAAGGTAAGGTACGATAGGTAAATGTGCATAGTCCTATCTGGTTACATCACATTCTAATGTTATAGGCGACAACTACAGGTGTATGGTATTTCTTAAGCGATAAAAGTATTGGGCTCTAAATAGCTTGGGTGGAGGCACGTTGCACATATACACTGTACCCCCAGGTAAAAGAGGGGTTACATTACTATAGATATGTGATGTCACTGTGACGCTCCCAGTTCCCCTCACCTCCCCAGTCATGTTCCTGTATTATTACTACAGATATGTGATGTCACTGCAACACTCCCACATCCCCCTCACCTCCCCAGTCATGTCCCTGTATTATTACTATAACTATAAGTGACGTCACTGTGACTCTCCCAGATCCCCTCACCTCACCAGTCATGTTCCTGTACTATTACTATAGATATAAGTGATGTCACTGTGGCACTCCCAGATTTCCTCACCTCCCCAGTCATGTCCCTGTATTATTACTATAGATATTAGGGGTGGTCCTCAGTATGCCGACTGACGGGATCCCGGCGCACAGTATACCGGCGCCGGAATCCCGACAGCCGGCATACCGACACTTATTCTCCCTCGTGGGGGTCCACGACCCCCTGGAGTGAGAATAAAATAGCGTGGCGCGCCACCATGCCCGTAGCGTGGCGAGCCCGCAAGGGGCTCATTTGCGCTCGCCACACTGTCAGTAAGCCGGCGGTCAGTCTCCCCTCGCCGGTATGCTGGACGCCGGTAGCCCGACCGCCGGCATACCATACTGAACCCGATATAAGTGATGCCACAGTGACACTCCCAGATGTGTGATATACATTTGCTTCATACTGAGCAATATTTTCAATCCCCACAATTACATACCCTCCAACATGACCCGCCCCACTAGGTTGTCACATATCATAGGTTGTCAAAACTTCATCTTTGGTCTTGTCTGTTGTCTTGTCTGTATACCGTCTCGTCAACTTCCTCGTCCAAGGGGTCTTTGTATCTTGGAGAAAAGCAGAAAAACAGGTGAAAGAAACGGACCGTATAATCGCATTTTCATCACATTCTGGTTTCTATCTTTTGGGTCATAAATCAAATCCAGGTTAATTACGGTTTCCTCACTCCTCAAGCTCATCACTTTTGTACTTTGTTTGCACCTCATTAAAGCCTGCCCGCATCTAAATATCAATCCAATTGATATAACGACACCCAAGATACATAGTAGAAACTTTCCAACATCCATTATGACTCCTTGAGCCCAGTCTCCCAAACCGGAGAACCAATTTCGCGGGTTCAACCTTGACACCCAACCAGTCAGCTCATTACCTACAGCAGCAAGGGTGAGATTGTGTTTTCGACGAAATTCCCACTTTAATTGCAGAATATCGTCCATCTTTTGGTCTATGACCTCTACCGGATCCTCGGTGCTATTCGTGATATACGTGCAACACTTTATGCCGTACTGTGTTGCCAATGTAACACAATATCCGCCTGTTACTGCTGTAAGATAATTAAGAACCATCCTATGCTGAACTAGTTCTGTTTTGTAAGCTTGAAGTTCTCTTCCAGTGTATCTAAACGTGTCATCATACATTTCAGTGATATTATCTAACAAATTGGCGAGTGCGGAAATGTATCTATAATTCATCACTCCTCGAGCGGTACGAGTGAAATCTAACGCTACCAGAACCTGAATACCGGTGGATTCATGGATAAGATCAGAGGCCGGATGCTCTAATCTTTCTGACAGTTGTCTTTTAACTCGGTGCTCGTAGTGAGTGTGAGTATAAGGAGCTTGGGCACCACGGTGTATGTCCTTCATTTTGTCATGTGTAAAAGTCATCACTTCAGGCAATACTTTTCCAATATAACACAATCCTTCAGAGTTTGGGGCTAGCCACTTGTACGCCTTTCTCCCGCATATGAAATATGCATCATCGGGGAGAACATAAGGGACGGAGAAGGACATGACCATGTTACAAACCTTCCAGGTGAAATCTCCTGACCCTAATTCTTCCATCTGCCTAATGCACGTATCAGTTTGTATGACATGTGCACAGTATCCTGGTGATACCTCTCCAACTCTAGTAATCCTATTTCCTAAGGTATATCGATACCGAAAAGATTTTCCTCTACTGGCTATGTGGCGTACGAGCTCGGTATCTGTAGGCATTCTATCTGCTCTGTGTGAAAAGGTCATGGTAAGGTTGCTCCATGACACTTCCCAATTTCCCGGTTTTCTAGGATTGGAGATATTAAAACATAAGAGGGACCTATCCACATGGTATTGGTGGAGCTTCAAACTAGGAGGGCTGGAGATGTTAAACCTCCGGTCCACCGGTCTCCCACCACTTAGCTCAAGTACCTCCCCTAACGTTAAAGGAAATGGTACTAGCCCTGATTTGCTGTGACCCTGAGGTACTTGAGAGCATACCCAACAATCGGTCTTGTTTAATACGTTACCCACTAAGGAGTGATAGTCACTCAATGGATGCCGGTCCATATGGATATTAAAACTAGATTGGCATTTCTTTGTTACAGAGCCTACAGATACAACTTTCTTTTTGAACTAACATTCCTTCACAGTTGTTTACAAATAACATGGTTGTTAGATCGTGCCCGGTACTCGCCTTTGCTTGGTGATTGGGTTGCTATTGGAAATTTACACCTCCGTCTCAGTCATCAGGACCTTTCTGGATCCTTTCTCGACCTCACTGGTACTCTCACCGAAACAGACTGCTCTGGTCAACATCATGGTTAACGGGAAAATCCATGTCACAGTCTCTTGGGGCAAGTCCATCTTACAGGAGGAGAAAAGAAGAAATTTGTAAAGGGGGTATAAGAAAATCAGTTTGAGGGGGAGAGAACTCGTTACGATAATAAGTTCTCTCGTTTTGTTGTTCTTCTTGTTCTGCTGTCCTCTCAAAGGGTGCTGTCTCTTCAGTCTTCCGAATGAACCTTCTGGTGATGTAATCTTTCTTCCTAACTAGCGATCTTTCTGTGTGGAGCAAAAATCTGGCATTACCATTGGTTAACACTTAGGGGTGACATACCATCTTTAAATCATGGAAACATGAGTGAGGAGAGAGAGAAAATAAAAAAACAAAAGAGATAGAGAACAATTCATGTGCATATATACATTACATAACCCGACAATAACCATCAATAAGAGAAGAGAAACAAAGCATTTTTAAACATTGTCAACATTAAGAAAACATTGTCAGACTATTAGGCTGTCGTATCTACGTGTCTAATGGTTTCCTTGAGCAGTCCCTCCCCACCAGCACTTGCATTATTCCACTGTCTGTATCTGGCCAGAATACATTGTGGTGGATAGGTCATGCTGGGGTTTGGTAGACTTCTGCAAGGACCAAGCGAATATGCAATGTTTGAATTCTTACCAATAATCGTCAGAGATGGGGATAGAGAGAGAGAGAAAAAACATTTTTCACAAATACATTTACAACGTTTAACCTGGTCATTCCTGTGTCTTCAGTGAATGACCTCCCAATTTACTAACCATTACCTCAGGCTTACCATCCGTCGTATGATCACCTTTCTTGACTACCTATCATGGGTGTGGCTCAAAATTCCTCCTATCTGATCTCTGATTATAATGGTGTGTGTTGTAATTTTGCTCATTTCTTGGTCTAGGGGGTCTAACTTTATGTGGGTTATTACAGTTGTTGGCATAATGCCCTTCTCTTCTACAATGGTAACAAATCCTTGGCTTTCTCCATGTGCTAGGGGCCTGGGGTTCCGGTCGACTTGATGCATCCTCTAGTGCTTGGATGTTCAGTGTCATCAACCGCTCTCCCTGCGCTTCCCTGGTTCTTTGGATATTTCGGTCATGCTCGATAGCGGACTCTCTTAATGCCGCCACCGAGATACCTCTCCAATGAGGTATTGAAGTTTGTACCCTAATTTTTAGTGTATCTTTTAAGTTGTTCGCTAATACGGACACAGCTACCTCTCTGTGGTGTACATTAGTTTCAATGTCATCTATACCAGTGTACCTAGCCATATCCTGCAGAGCCCGGTGAAAATACTCTTCTGCGGATTCACCTTCTTTTTGTCTTATTGTATAGATTTTATTCCACTTTGTTACTGTAGGAAAATATTCTTTCAACTGTAGATTGATTCTTTTTACATTATCTTGGTTATACTTGTTTGTTAGTGGCACTTCCTCATCTAGCTTACAATCAGTGATAAATTTCAATGAATCAACATCGGGGGGTAAACATGCCCTCAAAACTGTCCTCCAATCTTTGTTACTTGGCTCTGCAGTATGTCCTAGCACTCTAATGTATCTTTGACAAGCAACTAAGTCTTTCCTGGGATCAGGAAATTCAGACAGAATTGCTCTTAATTCTGTTCGGGAAAAAGGGCAGTACATGGCGATGTTCCTGACAGGAGTGATTCCTGAAGAGTCAGTTTCCCCATTTGGTACTGCAATTATCCTAACAGGATTAAGTCCAGTAATGTCATTCTGAATTGATTCTAGGATATAAGGTACATTTGTTTGTGCGTGATGTATAATACCATACATACCTGTGGACACGACCTCACCTGACCCTCCATTAGGGGGTTTGATTACAGTTTTTACTGACTGGGTCGCGTCCACCTGGACGTCTTGTGTGATGGCTTCTGGAAGAGGTGCCGACATCGTTCTGGGTTCACTTTCTGGTTGGTGTTCCTGAGGAAAGTTTAACATGGGGTGCGACTTGCATGGGTTAATAGTTGTACATTCAACAGTATTACAATTATCTTTGTTACATTTATTACACTTATTCTTATCATCTATACTACAGTTGCTAAGAGCGTTTATATTGTTCACCCCTGTGCTTTTCTCCGCAATCATAATTCTCCCTGCTGCCACGTTTCTCCTCTCAAGATGAAAGTTAGGTATGTAAGTTACATTTCTCTGTATTTCACTTTCCTGTAGCCATAACTGCAAACAATCATCATGTTTAACCCGTAGTTTCAAGTATTTTATGAGACAGATCCTCCGCCTTAAATTATGCAACACCTCTAAGTCAAAACTACCTATCCCGGGAAATGGTACCTTATCCCCCGCAGTCATTCGTGTCCATTCATCACAAAAGGTCTCAGAGTGGGGACCATATTTCCCCCACATTACTAACCGAGCCGACCCTCGGGGTCTGCAAGCCTCTGGAGTCTGAATCCTGACCTCCGACCGTCTCTGTATTGTGCACTTGGCTGCCATTGTGGACCTTTTTAACACAGAAAAAAACTTCCTAAAATGCACCAAACACAGAACTTCGTTGGAAATCCTTAAAGCTCTTCCACTGAACTTCTTCTGCTCCGGGTATCTCCGTTCCGCCTTCTAGCAGACACGTGTAGCCGTTGCAGGCCCTATTTTTAGAGATTTTCCTGAGAAAATTCCCTTCCTTTTTCTTTACACAAATCACGCTTGCATGTGCTCCCTACAACACGTATGAGGGCAAGATTTACGCATGGATATACGACCTCATATCACGTTGCGTTATTGGTCACACATACAACCGTGCGGTCCAATCGTACCACTTATAGACACTTGTTGCCCATAAATGGTAGGATCATTGGAGTCTCCCTACTGTGCTCCAAAACAGCCAGAGCGTAATACAACGAAAACTTTATCACACTCTGTTGCACGTTTTCACTCAGATCGTGCTCATCACGTTCCACATAGATCACAAAGTTCACAAAGCGGGATTATCACATAGATCACAAAGTCCACAAAGCGGGATTCAATGCACTCATACCGTTTTCAACCCACTATCATTCTTATAGTTTTCTGATCAGAAAAATCATTTCCCGTAGTCTGATAGCTCTCCCCAGAGGTATTACAGTAAAGTAAGGTATTTAAACTAAGTTTTGGAAAGCTGAAATCAATTTGTGCTATTTATCGCTTTGCGTTATTTACCGCGTTGCGCTACTTATTGCTTTGCGCTATTTATCGCCTTTTAATTATAACATTTGTGATTTGTTACATGAGCGTACACGGACGCTCCGTTGCGCTGCGTGCGTCGGCCTTTGGGTTGCGTACGCAAGTCTCAGTCTTTTGTTAGAGACACGTGTACGCACAGCAAAGATCCACCGTAACACGATTTATACGTTTATCAATGTAGATGATCCTTGATCATTTACCGCGCACCACACTGACCTTGTCTCTTGGCAAAGCTGTGTGTTTGTCTATATTTTAACTATGTTGCTTCTACTTAAATTATTGAAATAGCGACAAATCTCTCTCAGCACATTTATCAACTATAAAACTGGCAAACAGGATAGTGATATACGAAAAAAATGAAATACACGGATGGAAAAGAAATGCAGATATATATGTATACGTGCGTATATACGCAAGACAGAAGAAAAATACAGTTTTAAAAGACACAAGCGTTTTGTTCTTACCTCCTGGTCTCCGGATTCCTTCAGCACTCTTTATCTAAGCGAAGCAGACGCTTATCCCATCAGCACTGCGAGACAACCTCCCGCCCTTTTGCTGGGGGATAATGTCTGCTGATCTACCTAGTGCAGATATGTGAAGGACTGGACGGCCCCCAATTAACAATACTAAATTCCTTTGTCGTATAAACAACCCTTTATGAAGCTAAGAACACTGTACGCTGTTTACTTAAAAAGTACCGTAATGGTACGCTATCTGCGTAACGATCGCTCAGCCGTAGGCGAGACGCTCAAGCGTCACGTTCGCTCACGGCCCAGTGATCACAGGACACGTTATTGGTTATGTCTAGGGGAATGATTCGCTGTAGCGTAGCCTACGCTCGAGACCACGAGGAGGTCACCAGCGATGCAGACGCTCACAACACTATACCTTTATGTTAAAATCTTATACCAATGAAATACACAGAATACCTTAATGTGAGTACAGGGTGTAAGTGCAACCTTGTGTAACCTGACTATCTACAAAGCTGCTTGTGCGTCACCGACGCTCAAGTGATCACTTAACACTATAGAAAATACACAGATACTGGTTTAGGTTCCAAGGCCTATTAACTGTATTATATCTAATATACTTGTAAAAGGGGATAACAGTACATATGATACACTACAATATAACAAAGACTTCCTAACCACAGAACTAAACAATAAATACAAAAAGACAATACTACACTGACCTAAATGCAATACAATACAATACTATAATACTATGAGAGATATAAGAGAAAAGAAGAGAGAGAGAGAGAGAGAGAGACGGAGAGAGATGAGAGAAATTGGCTCACAGAAAGACAATGATTACGGAGAGAAACTTACGCACAAAGGGTAACGATCGCAAGCGCCTCTGGACAGCCAGCTTCCCGATTATCAGCAATGATAACAGTTTGAAGAGAAGTGAAGGCTGGATGTCACAGACCCGTTTTTTATGCTACTCACACAATGCAATCTATTGGTCCCTACAGTCTCACTGTCCATTGGACGCAGGAACTCGGCTTCGCATTATAACAAAGGTCACAAGTTGATTCATATCAGTGGCCCTGGTTATGCAAAACAATGGGTGATAACTAACACATTCCTGTCTTCTGGAGGGGGTATTGTTTGGCGAATACAAAACAGAATCCTGTCTGGGTTTTGTTCTATATTCATGATGTCCACTTTCAGTTGAGACAATGACATCTCAGCCCTCATCCTCCTGTATACAAATCCAGCCCCATTTGTAAACACAGGTGTTGGCCTTCCTCATTGAGTCTCAAAAGCTCAGTGTAATTAAAGACTATTGTACTCCGTCTGCGGGAAAGATACTGATTTGGAGTACAATTGATCTTCAATTACTATTCCTGTGTTTACCTTATGCATGTGTAGATATGAGGCCCTCTTAACATGCAAACTATTGTTTGGGGGATCTCTGAGGTCAAAGAGACATTTGAGACCTACTGATGCCTGTCTCCAACTGTTCAGATGCATGACTAAGTAAGGACAAATAATAATAAATAAATGGACATAACTTCTTATGTCCATAACTATTCGCACGAGCAATTAATCTGCTCCAAACCAACACCGGAATATTGCTATTTAAATACTCTTCCGATAGGTACCAAACACCACTGTCTGACTCCTGTTAGACCCTTCGCACAATACAAAGAGGGATTCCTCCGTTCAGGGACATTCTATATTAACCAAACTTTCAGAATCTATCAAAGGGACCATAATCTATAAACTACATTAATTGTGAAAATATGTAACGAATGAGTCGCACGCTACGACTACGTAAACTCTACCGTAAATACGCATACCGCGCCTGTGAGTGCACGCTATTGCGAGTATGCGCCTCCACGGGAGAGCGCACGCACGCGCAGCGCGGACCAGTGTGCGGTGCAAATATGGCAACGTGCATAGAGACATTTTTCTGACTTCGACAAGTCCTGGAAGACTGCCGGGGCATTACAGAGCCCAAAAGGCATCACCAAATATTCATAATGCCCTGAGTGGGTATTAAAGGCAGTCTTCCATTCATCCCCCTCTCTTATTCGGATTAGATTGTACGCACCGCGTAGGTCAATCTTAGAAAAAATGGTGGCAGTACGAAGCTGGTCAAACAAGACCGAAATGAGAGGCAGTGGGTATGAGTTTTTAATCGTGATACGGTTCAATTCCCTGAAGTCGATGCAGGGTCTCAACGAACCGTCCTTTTTACCCACGAAGAAGAACCCCGACCCAACTGGGGACTGTGAAGGTCTGATAAATCCCTTAGCCAAGTTCTCCTGAATGTACTCTGCCATAGCCTGAGTCTCAGGACGTGACAGGGAGTACAACCTGCTCTTGGGAAGCTTAGCATTCGGCAACAAATCAATGGCACAGTCATAGGGGCGATGGGGAGGTAGTACCTCTGCAACTTTTTTGGAGAACACATCCGCAAAATCTGCATAACATCCTGGCAATCCTTGGCAAACTTAGCTGCGAGAGCCTGACTGGAAGGCTCAAGCAACTCCTGAAACAATCAGTACCCCAACTAAGAATCTCCCCAGAGACTCAGTCAAATTGAGGATTGTGGGCCCTTAACCAGGGTAACCCCAACACCAATGGGGCAAAAGTACAGACAGTCACATAAAAGGACAATTTTTCAGAGTGTGTGGCTCCAATAAACAAAGAAATCTGGCTAGTGCAAGAGGTAATTTTACCCTGGGATAATGGTTCCCCGTTTAACCCACAGATCTCAATTTCTGATGCCAAGGGTACTAAGGGAACAGAGTGTTCCAGGGCGAATTGGCGGTCCATAAAAACCCAGTCGGCCGCACTGTCCACAAAGGCCTCAGTCTTGACAGTTTGACCGAGGATCTTCAAGGTCACCGGAATGATAAAAGTCTTCTTGGGAAATTCTGACTTCTGGCCTGACAGGATATTTCCCATCACCCTCAGGCCGTGAAGTTTTCCGGCTTTTCTGGGCATGATACTACCACATGACCTTTATCCCCTCAGTACAAACACAAACCCTGCTGTCTCCTCCGCGTCTTCTCACGCGAGGAGAGGCGGGTAGCCCCAATCTGCATAGGCTCCTCGGATAATTCCTCAGAGTCTGAGGTTCCCTTGGGAAAGAAGGAAACCTCGGTCTCCCTTTCAAGCATACGCTCTCTCAGCCGTCTATCCACCCGGATGGATAACTGCATGAGCTGATCCAAGCTATCAGGCAAGGGATATTGTACCAGTTGGTCTTTTATCTGGTTAGAAAGACCTCTTCGGTACTGGTGTCTCAGGGCTGGGTCATTCCACTGGGTATCATGGGCCATCCTCCGAAACTCCGTACAATAAACCTCAACTGGCCGTCGCCCTTGCTTAAGGATCGAAATCTGAGCCTCGGCTGAGGCCGTCTTGTCAGGGTCATCATACAACATGCCCAGTGCCGTAAAAAAAGCATCAACACTTTTAAGCGACGGACAGTCAGGCTGCAACCCATATGCCCAGGCCTGTGGGTCTCCTTGTAGCAAGGAAATCACTATGCCCACCCGCTGAATCTCCGACCCAGAAGACTGAGGCCTAAGCCGGAAATATAGCTTGCAGCTCTCCTTGAAACAAAAGAATTGCGAGCGATCTCCAGAAAAACGATCTGGGAGATTTACTTTCGGCTACTTAACCCCTGAAGTTGCTGCTGCTGCGGGAGCTCCGCCAGCGGCCTGCGAGGTGTGCATTTTAATGGACAAATCATTAAATTGTCGAGTCAGGACCTGCACCTGATCGACCACCTGTTACAAAGTATTTTGAGGGGTATGCTCCATATTCCCACAAAATTTCAACAGGAGCATTTGGCTGCTGAATATGTTATGCACACCAGTGCCAGCAGGAATGTACTGGTGTCTGAACGGAGAGGGATGCAAAACAAATGAACTCACAGACAGACTGGGGAATATGACATTACATACACAGAAGGTGATAGAGTAACAAAATAAACACAAAGTGAACAGAGAAGCCCAAAGGCTAAGAAACTGGGTGTCTCCCTAGTATTAGGAATGCTCAGATGGAAAGAAGCGAGATGTTGTGATTTAATACGTAGAGAACCCGAAATGCTGTTGCTAATGGCAACAGCAAAACCCTAAAGGGTTACCAACGGG
Organism: Pseudophryne corroboree; assembly: GCF_028390025.1. Taxonomy (NCBI): domain Eukaryota; kingdom Metazoa; phylum Chordata; class Amphibia; order Anura; family Myobatrachidae; genus Pseudophryne; species Pseudophryne corroboree. Next base: position 794,908 of record NW_026967550.1, read on the forward strand.
TGTGGCAGTAAACTCCTTGGTCAGAGATGGAATAATAGACACAAGGAGAGTCTCCACAATCCTAATTCTCACTTGCAGTGCACCGGTTCAGCTTACTGCCACTAAACTGACACCAGAACACCTTGCACAGTGAGAAAGGATTTTGGCAGACAAGTCTGAGAATACAGCCGCAAACGTGCTAGGTTCACAGAGTAGCAAAAGAACCCCAGCAGGTTAAACGACTGACTCCAGTCTTACTGCTTGGTCTGGATTGGCAGAGTGTAGTACCAAATCCCAAGGCCTATTTGCAGTAAGCAACAAGCAAATACAAAGTTACACAGTACTAGCTAACTTTCAGGAACTGACTAACCAACAAAGATTCAGCAGCATCTGCCTAACCTGAGAAGAGGGTTTATATAGCAGGTGCTGTCCACGCCCCACTCAGACCTCACAGACTGTGAGCACAAAAACCAGCACCGGATCCCCTGCCGTGCACAGAGCCTGTAACCACTGCACAGCAAAAGACCCGAAACGGAGTATCAGCTGCGCTCAGGTTACTCCGCTAGCACTTGCCTCCCGGTTGCCATGACGACGTGGCAGCACAGGGCAGGAGACCCTAACAGTCACTGTGTGTCTCTTACAGATGGGCCCAGTAACAGAGATACCCCAGAGAGATGTCCCCGTCCTCTGTATTCCCAGGATTGTACAGAGGAGAATCACAGGATCCCACAGGAGGATCAGGTAGGTGGGATTTAGGGTCTCACCAATATACCAAAGTGACTGTCACTATATGATCTGTAGAGGAGCTGTGTGTCTTATACACTGATATTATACTGTTTCACCTCAGTTTAGTCTAACAATATGCAAATGCCAATGTATTATTTTTTGGTTATTTAGGGAGAACGTCTGTCTGATATAAAGGCAGAAGATATAGAGGGAGAAGAAGAGACGTATGTGACTGATATGAAGGCAGAAGATACAGAGGGAGAAGAAGAGACGTATGTGACTGATATGAAGGCAGAAGATGTATAGGGAGAAGAAGAGACGTATGTGACTGATATAAAGGCAGAAGATATAGAGGGAGAAGAAGAGACGCATGTGACTGTAAAAAAGGCAGAAGATATAGAGGGAGAAGAAGCAACGTATGTGACTGATATGAAGGCAGAAGATATAGAGGGAGAAGAAGAGACGTATGTGACTGATATAAAGGCAGAAGATGTAAAGGGAGAAGAAGAGACGTATGTGACTGATATAAAGGCAGAAGATATAGAGGGAGAAGAAGAGACGTATGTGACTGATATAAAGGCAGAAGATATAGGAGAAGAAGAGACGTATGTGACTGATATAAAGGCAGAAGATATAGAGGGAGAAGAAGAGATGTATGTGACTGATATGAAGGCAGAAGATACAGAGGGAGAAGAAGAGACGTATGTGAGGGGTGATCAGCAGTGTAAGGAGGAGGAGATCCCTACAGATATCAGCACAGGTGAGTAATAAACACTTATTACAGAAGTCACATATTCTCATTGCTCAGTCACTACAGCAATCTCTTATCCTACACCCTCCTCTGCCATCAGCCCTGTTCTCCGTTGGGTGTTTTTAACTCAAGGCTATCCATGACAAACATCACATGTACAGAGTTATTACACACAACACTATAATGTTATTAAAAGTAACAAGCAGAAGTTTATTATTAGTGATTATATATAAATTAATATTGTTTTTTGTGGAGTGCCTAATTTATATGCATTTTGTTAGATGATGCAGGTATGAAATATTTCCTGGTATACAGTAGACCTGAGGTAACCAAATACAATTCGTACAAGATTCAGAAATAAAATGATATTTGAATCTAGAACGTCAAGTAAAACAGATTAAAAGCTTATCACAAGTACATATCTGTATAATCAGAAGACAAGCGTTTTGCACTTGTTGTCACCCTTGCATGGGCGGGCTTGTTCTTATCCACTCCACTTCACTCTAAATCCAAATTGCGTGTCAACCAACGCGTTTCGTCAATAGTGACTTCTTCAGGGGTGTTTTCTGTTAAAGGCTTTATCCTTAAATATCAGTTGTGTAGACTTGAAATAATTGTGTAACCTTCAGACGGTAATTGTGGACTTGTTCATGATGAACACATTCCTAATTACTTGTGAATAATAGTTCCTGCTCTGTGCAGTTCTGAGGTTATGATTTTAGAGAATGTAATGGTCACATCCAATATTGCTCAATCTAAGGTCTCCCAGTAGCCTTACTACATACATAAATGTGTCTTGCATTACTATTTTAACTAACAATAATAAACAATGGAGTTTTAGTTCATGTATTGCTCAGTGCATTTAAGCCTGCAGCCCCCGACAAGGGACCCCACTATACTGCAGGTCCTACTCTATTGCTCAAAATAATTACCATAAAAACAGCTATCACATTAGTGTTAAACTTTAGGTATGCTCTCAGCGGCGGAACAGTGGCTGAAAGGCTTGGATTGGTTTTCAGAACACCAGTCTGACGTGCCACCACATCTCACGTGGCCCTCCAATTCACCAGATCTGGGACTGCTTGGCTGGGTCTGGCATTGTACTGTTGGTGCAGTTCCTGATGGGTTTGTAACGATTGGTGGTTGCTAGGCGCCCTAAATGCCTGTGGTCCCGATTTGTCATGATCTACTTTCTCCCACTGTTCCGCCGCTGATATTCTTGGTGTCCATGCTTCTTTCAATGTAGATGGATACTACTCACTGTCTACAAGGGATCACCAACAAACAAATGCCGGTCTCGGCCAAAACCAATGGCTCCCTTATGCCAGTTGCATCACATGCACAACCCATGGTTCCATCTGAAAAAGAAACAATATCTCAACAAATTTGCATTGTATCAATACCTCAGACATTCACAATGATCATCCAGTAGTCTTAGTGTCACCATCTACACGCATGTGCACGTTCCATGTCGTTAATATACCCGGTGGAACTGCCATGTCGCCATCCGTCACACACTCCAGCGCATCAAAGTGACGTCATCTGGCACATGCTATTGTGGGGATATGGTGAGAACCTCGTCCACGTGATCTGTAGTAACCAATGAGGACAAAAGTATCAAGTAACCTGCCAACAAAACAGTGTAACAACACCGATCAAATTCTATCCTCTTAGATATATATATCTTTCTCCAGCAGGGTCCACAGGTTATCCTCATGATAACATTGGGATATGAGGACGTGACAGCGGATTTGCACCAAACGGTCAAATCTTTCGGCCTCCCAGCATGCAACGGGCCTGTATATATATTCCTGGCTCAGGCAAATCAGTTTTTTGTTTGGTGCGGCAGGAGCCGGACCATGGTCAGAGGGCTGCTGTTTTTTAGCAGCCATAAGTTTTCTTATTTGATTTTTATAGTATTACTATTTTTTTTGAGTGATCTTTGTAAAAAGCATCTTGTATGCACCTTAGAGTCGCTCCAACATCTCCCTGCCGGGTCGCGACAACGCTTACCCACGTGTACAGTGAGGCAGGCACAGGTTCTGGTAAACTTTCATGGGCTACTTTGCACAGACATTATCCAATGTAGCTGAGCAGTTTATACCAGTGATAGGTTTCCCTATTAACCCTTACATGCAGCATTCATTTTGAGGTTTATACACCTAGGGAATTGTCAGCCTCTCAAAAAAGCAGGCTGAAAGGCTGGTGGTAAGTAAATCACATAGACATGATACAACATCTTCACAGTCTACACATGTTTTAGATGAGGATTCGTTGGAGGATGAGGACTCATTGCACTTCGGAAGGAGTGGACATATTATCATCTGAGCTAATTAGTGCTATGTAAGCCATTCTATCCTTAGAAGAGGCAGCAGAGCCTATGTTAAAAACTAAGGCAACTGTGTTTAAACATCCCAAAACAGCTTGGGTTATGCCCAGTAGGAAGTTAGAATTCCAAGAAATGGAATTCCAATTTCTCATACGTCCTAGAGGATGCTGGGGTCCACTTCAGTACCACGGGGTATAGACGTTCCACAGGAGCCATGGGCACTTTAAGACTTTCAGAGTGTGAACTGGCTTCTCCCTCTATGCCCCTCCTTCAAACCTCAGTTTAGAAAATGTGCTCAGGCAGACTGGTCGCACTCTAGTGGAGCTCTACTGAGTTTCACTAAAAAGACTTTATGTTAGGTTTTTTATTTTCATGGAGGCTGCTGGCAACAGTCTCCCTGCTTAGAGGGACTTGGGAGGAGGAAGTAGGAACCAACTTCCTAAAGAGTTTCATGGCTCTGCTTCTTGCTGACAGGACACCATTAGCTCCTGAAGGGTACTGAACACTAGCTGCGGCTGTGCGCTCACTCCCACAGCACGCCGTCACCCCCCTTACAGAGCCAGAAGTCAGAAGACAGGTGAGTGTACAGAAGAAAGAATCTTCAGTCATCGTGACGGCTAAAAGGTACCGCGCAGCGGGCGGGAACGCTGCGCGCCATGCTACCTATTACACAGGCACAGCAGGGTGCAGAGCGCAGGGGGGGCGACCTGGGCAGCAGGATACCTACTCAAAACTGGCAAAAAGGGGACATAAGATGCCAAGTCACATTCCTAGCCCTCGCCAGTATAAAAAATAGTGTTGAAATTTCTGAGGAGAAACGCACCATTACGGGGGCGGGGCTTTCTCCTCAGTCAGCCAGCACTACAAGCCCCAGCAATACCTGCTTCCATCTACAGGCTTCACACTCACCACCATCTCTGTGTGCTTCAGCCTAGCAGTAGAGACTGACTCCAGGTGTGTTCCATCTTCCCACCTGTGATGCAGCTTGTTTGCTGCCAGTGCCTCATCACCTGCACTGTGGACATAGTCAGTCTCCTGCCTCTGCTACCAGGTTTGCCATACAACACCATCTCTGCTGGCTCCACGTTTTAAACTGCTCTGGTTCCCATACCAGAATATTCTCTGCCAAGTTATTACTCATGTGTATTCATTCATCTGTTATCATTTCATCAGTCACCATTCATTCACTTGCCATACTTCTGTTACCATAGACTTTCAGCTTCCACGCTGTACAATTGACATTTGCATTTCTTACTGTTATTTTCTGCTGCCGTTTTGTGAACCATCTGTATAATAAATATCATTGCGCTCATGCGCAGAAACATAATCCAGCCTCCTCGTTTTCTCCCATCTACCTCCACTGACCCACTAGCGCCCCCTCCGGGGACACAGACAAAACCAAGTCTGACACCGTCAGCTCAGGCCCTCAGTTGTGACACTGGGATGGCTTCCCTAAAGGAGCCGGCAGACCGCAAGTTAGAGACTACGTTAAAATCTATTTATGTGGCCAATGGGACATTACTCAGACCTACCATTGCCTGTGCGTGGGTGAGTAGTGCTATTGAAAAATGGTCAGAAAACTTGTCATCAGAGATTGACACAATAGATAAAGACGAGATTCTCCTAACGTTGGGTCATATCAAAGACACTGCTGCATATATGCTTGAGGCCATGAAAGATATTGGGCTTTTGGGATCAAAAGCCGCTACCATAGCTATTTCAGCAAGGAGGGCATTGTGGATTCGCCAGTGGAATGCTGATGCAGATTCCAAAAGAAATATGGAGGCTCTCCCATATAAAGGTGAGGCCTTGTTTGGAGATGAGCTGGATGCTTTAGTCTCTGCGGCTACCGCAGGTAAGTCGACATTCTTGACTTATGCTCCTGTGCCGGCGAAAAAGGCACACTCTCAGATGCAGTCCTTTCGGCCCAATAAATACAAAAAGGATAAAGGTTTCCCTTTCTTTGCATGTAGAGGGAGGGGAAGAGGAGAGGAAAAAAATTCAGCGGCGTCTCTGGGATCACAGGAGCAGAAATCAACCCCTGCTTCTGCCAAATCTTCAGCATGACGCTGGGGCTCCATTGCGGGAGTCTGCTCAGGTGGGGGCACGTCTGAAACTTTTCGGTCAGTTCTGGGTTCAATCTGGCCTGGACCCTTGGATTTTACAAATTGTGTCCTACGGGTACAAACTGGAGTTTCAAGACATTCCCCCAGGACGATTTTTCAAATTGGCCATACCAGCTTCGCTTCCAGACAGGGAAGTAGTAGCAACAGCAATACAAAAATTGTGTCCGGATCAAGTCATTTTCCTGGTTCCCTTGTCACAACAAGGAGAAGGGTTTTATTCAAGCCTATTTGTAGTTCCGAAGCCAGACGGCTCGGTCAAACCAATCCTAAACCAGTTCAAGATGGAATCTCTGAGGGCAGTGATTTCCAGTCTGGAGGAGGGGGAATTCATGGTGTCAGTGGACATAAAAGATACCTACTTGCATGTTCCCATTTATCCTCCACATCAAGCTTATCTGAGATTCGCATGCAGGATTGTCATTACCAATTTCAGACGTTGCCGTTCGGACTTTCCACGGCTCCGAGGGTGTTCACCAAGGTAATGGCGGAGATGATGGTCCTCCTTCGACAGCAAGGAGTCAATATAATTCCTTACCTGGACGATCTGATAAAAGCGAGGTCCAGAGAAAAGCTGGTGCAAAATATTGCACTCTCCCTGACAATACTTCAACATCACGGTTGGATCATAAATTTTCCAAAGTCATAGTTGAAACCGAGGACAAGATTGTCCTTTCTGGTGATGATACTGGACACAGAAGTACAGAGGGTATTTCTTCCAGTAGAAAAGGCTCTGGAAATCCAGGGAATGGTCAAACAAGTCCTGAAACCAACAAGAGTGTCGATTCATCAATGCATTCGGTTGTTGGGAAAGATGGTAGTATTCCAGTGGGACCTGTTGGACAAGTGGTCCGGATCCCATCTAAACATGCATCAGAGGATAATCCTGTCATCCAAAGCCATAATTTCGCTCCTGTGGTGGCTACACAGTTCTCACCTACTAGAGGGACGCAGATTCGGGATTCAGGACTGGATCCTGGTGACCACAGATGCAAGTCTCCGAGGCTGGGGAGCTGTCACACAAGGGGAAAGCTTCCAAGGAAGATGGTCAAGTCAAGGAATTTGTCTTCACATAAATGTTCTGGAGTTGAGAGCCATTTACAATGGCCTTCTACATGCGGTGCATCTTCTTCAAGATCAACCCCTACAGATCCAGTCAGACAGTGTAACAGCAGTAGCGTACATAAACCATCAGGGCGGAACGGAAAGCAAAGCGGCAATGGCAGAGGTGTCAAAGATCCTCCGCTGGGCAGAAAGACGTGCAAGAGCTCTGTCGGCAATTTTCATTCCGGGAGTGGACAACTGGGAAGCAGACACGATCTCCATCCAGGAGAATAGGACCTCCACCAAGAAGTCTTCGCAGAGTTGACAGGTCTTTGGGGAATTCCTCAAATAGACATGATGGCGTCTCGTCACAACAAGAAGCTTCAGGGATATTGTTCCAGGTCAACCTCAAGCAATAGCAGTGGATGCACTGGTCGCCCAGTGGGTGTTTCGGTCGGTGTATGTCTTCCCTCCACTTCCACTGATACCAAAAGTTCTCAAAATAATAACAGGAGTTCGTGCAATCCTCATTGTCCCAGACTGGCCAAGGAGTGCTTGGTATCCAGATCTTCAGGAGTTGCTCATGGAAGATCCTCAGCCCCTTCCTCTCCGTGAGGACCTGCTGCAGCAGGGGCCGTGCGTGTATCAAGACTTAACGTGGCTACGTTTGATGGCATGGCTGTTGAGTGCCGAATCCTAGCCCGAAAGGGTATTCCCAAAGAAGTAATTCCCACTCTTATTCAGGCCAAGAAAGGAGTAACGTTTAAACCAGTGATTTTCAACCATTTTTTAAATCGCGGTACACCAAACAATATATTAAAATTGCCAAGGCACACCATTGGCCCTAATAGTAAAAAAAAAAATCCACACATACATTGGCCTACACAGAAAAAACAATCACATTACTTCCCACATAAATCATATTGCTCCCTATATAAATCCTATTGCTCCCCACATGAATTATTCACATTGCCCCCCCCCCCCCCATAAATCCTTATTCTCCCCACATAAATCCTATTGTTCCCCACAGGAGAAAAAACAAACAAATATTAGCCCCTACTGGTCAGATGTCCTCCTCCATGTCCCTCAGTGGCGAGGGTTGTTCATAGTGGAGTGCTGCGAATACTGAGCAGCGGGCGGGCAGGTGTGGATGTGGGTGGGCAACTAAAGCTGTGTATGCAGGCAGGAACTGGAAGATGTGTATGCAGGTGGGTGGGCTGGCTGGTCGGAGAGACGCGGCGGCCGTGACCTATGATATCACACCACCGTGTCTTCAAGGCATACGTCATGGCTGGAGCACGACTGATCCTCTAAGAAGAGCCTGGGCCAACAGTTCACTTTGAAGGTACAGGAAGCTGCTCTGGCTCCGCGGCACACCTTGCAGCTGGTCGCGGCACACTAGTGTGCCATGGCACACTGGTTTAAAAAGCCTGGTCTAAACATTACCACTGTATTTTGAGAAAATATGTGTCTTGGTGTGAAACCAAGAAGGCTCCAACGGAAGAGTTTCAGTTACGACGTTTTCTCCATTTTCTCCAGGCTGGTGTGGATGCAGGCCTACGATTGGGTTCACTCAAGGTCCAGATTTCGGCTTTGTCCATTTTCTTTCAGAAACAATTGGCCTCCCTACCAGAAGTTCAGACATTCGTGAAAGGGGTGCTACACATCCAATGTCCGTTTGTGCCTCCTGTGGCACCATGGGATCTTAACGTGATGTTACGATTCCTTCAATCAAATTGGTTTGAACCTCTCCAGGAGATAGAGTTATAATTTCTCACTTGGAAAGTGGACAAGCTGTTGGCCTTGGCATCCGCAAGATGGAGGTCTGAGTTATGGGCCTTGTCTCACAAGAGCCCTTACTTGGTTTTCCATGAAGATAGGGCTGAGTTACGAACTCATCAGCAATTTCTTCCAAAGGTGGTTTCTTTTTTCCATATAAACCAGCCTATTGTGGTGCCAGTGGCTACTGACACCTTCACTGCTTCAAAGTCTCTGGATGTGGTCAGGGCTTTTAAAATCTATGTCGTCAGAATGGCTCGGATAAGAAAAACAGAGGCGGTGTTTGTCCTGTATGCTTCCAACAAGATTAGGTGTCCTGCTTCAAAGCAGATGATTGCGCACTGGGTCAGAGGTACGATTCAGCACGCTCATTCCACGGCAGGATTGCCGGTACCGAATTCAGTGACAGCCCATTCTACTAGAAAGGTGGGCTCGTCCTGGGCAGCTGCCCGTGGGGGTCTCTGCATTACAACTTTGCCGAGCAGCTACTTGGTCATGGGCAAACACGTTTGCCAAGTTTTACAAGTTTGATACCTTGGCCGATGAGGACCTACAGTTTGGTCAATCGGTGCTGCAGGGTCATCCACACTCTCCCGCCGGTACTGGAGCTTTGGTATAACCCCATGGTACTGAAGTGGACCCCAGCATCCTCTAGGACGTATGAGAAAACAGGATTTTAATACCTACCGGTATATCCTTTTCTACTAGTCCGTAGAGGCTGCTGGGTACCCATCCCAGTGCGTATTTTTCCTGCAGTTGTTAATTAGTTAAAAATGCTTTCAGCACGGTTGCTGTAATGTTCATGCCCGTTGGCATGTATTTTGTTGAATGCCATGTGTGCAGATGGTTGAAGTGTGAGCTGTTATGAATCTCACCATTAACTAAAAAAGTAAATCCTTTCCTCAAAATGTCCTGGGCACAGTTCCTATACTGAGGTCTGGAGGAGGGGCATAGAGGGAGGAGCCAGTTCACACTCTGAAAAAGTCTTAAAGTGCCCATGGCTCCTGCGGGACCGTCTATACCCCATGGTACTGAAGTGGACCCCAGCATCCACTACGGACTAGGAGAAAAGGATTTACCGGTAGGTATTAAATCCCATTTATCCTCGTCCAGCTGGGGACTGTTTAAAAAAACAAAAAGGGAGGTGGCTCCCAAAGTAGATTCGCAGGTCTTAGATTGGTGTGAAAATCTACATTACTTTTGTTTCACCGAGGGCTGTGCGCCCTGTCCACTCTTGTGCCTAGCCGTGCTGTTGGAGTCGTGTGGAGAGGCTGACTGGAGATCAGCGGTGACCGCGGCGGGAGACACGGAGCGGAGCTGCTCTCCCGGCATCTGATGCAGTGCATACTACGGGGATTGTTGGCCTCAGCAGGGACGCGTCAGGTTAGTCAGCTCACCCACCTGCAGCCTACCTTCTCCTACTGTCCGGCCGTTGAAGCCCTGAGTCGTGGCAGCGGGGAATACACGGAGCGCTTGCCTGTCATCCTTCCAGCAGTGTCCCGGCATCTCCCCCTCTCCTCCTAATTTATGGTGCTACGGGGGAATCTGGTGGAGCTGTGAATTATAGAGGACATACACGTGGGGTTCCTATGCAGCCAGATAAGCTACCCTGTGCCACTGCATCCTAGTACCCTCTCCTCTCCTGCCTTATTACTGACCTGGTTCATCCACCATAGTCGTCCAGTTTCTTCTGATTTGGGCTTCCCTGACAGAAGTGGCCATCTTGAAAACTGGCTATATAGCCACATGCCCTCCTGAAACCAGCCGCTTCTCTGGGAGCTACAGACACTGACAGCCCATGATCAGTGCCCTTCACTGCAGCCCTACCTGGGCAGTAAGTGGTCGCCTGAACTGCTTTTATTATTATTATTGCCTGGCCTCCACTCCTGCTCTGTCGACTCCCTCTGGTGGCAGACTGTGCTGACTACATCCTCCATACTGTTTGACTGCTGCTGGGTTTTTTTTCCCTCCTGCTCCCTTCAATCCCCATAAGATCCAATTAGAGCTCTTGAGGCATCAGTATAGCTATGACGTAACAGTCCATGTGTCCAGGACAGTAGCAGGCTCCAGTTGCTGGCTCCTATAAATTACTTTACTGCTCAAGGATGGCATCTTCTTGCTATTACCCATAAACAACTGACCTCACAATGTTTCTGTAACTGATGGCCACTGGGGGTCTATGCTCACTGATGTCTCCCTATTTCCACACTTCAATACTTCTGCTATGTCGCTACTGGCCTCCTGACCTTGTTCTCTAATCTCCGTAATGTTATGCTGAAGAATGGGCAGAGCTGGAAAATCATCTCATAAGAAAGGTAAACCTCGTCCTCAACAGCAAACCTCTCAAACTTACTTGAGACCTTTTGCTTCTTCCTAATTAACTAACATTGAGCCCCAGTCCTGATCATTCAGAATCTTCTCCCATCCTGTCTTCTCCAAGTCCTTCCATGATGGCTTAAACCCATGGCAAGCCAAGTGGGCTCTCCTCTTCTCTCGGTTCTCCTTCAAACTCTTTAACCGCCCAGGAACCTTAAATCGAAGAGCAGATGCACTTTTTCGTTCTTTTCAAACGGATGATTCACTCAACTCCCCTGAGAAACAATTTATTCTGAATCCGGCTTCATTTGCTTCAACTCGTACTGTTCCTCTACCTCCTCCGGGGAGAACTTCTGTAGCACCAAAATTTTGCATGAAATTACTTACGTGGGCTCATTCTTCATATTTCATGGGTCATGCCGGTGGTCTTAAGACTCTCAAATTCATTCAGCGATTCTACTGGTGGCCTCATATTAAAATGGATGTCTTTGAATTTGTAGCAACCTGTTCCAAGTGTGTTCAACATAAAAGTCCACAAACATCTCCTTTGGGTCTTTTTCATACACTTCCAACACTTCAAAAGCCTTGGACTCACATCTCTATGGATTTCATAACCGATTTGCCAGTCTCCAGAGGGCACAACACCATTTGGGTCATTGTGGAATGATTTTTGAAGATGGCTCACTTCATACCCCTCACCGGTCTTCCCTCTGTTCCTCAGCTATCCATATTGTTTTTCTCATAGATTTTTCATTTGCATGGCCTTCCACAGGAAATAGTTTCTGATCAGGGTCCTCAATTCATTGCCAAGTTCTGGAAAGCTCTCTGCTCTGTCCTAGGAATCAAGTTGAACTTCTCTTCAGCCTACCATCCCCAGACTGACGGACAGACTGAAAGAGTCGACCAAGATCTGTAAACTTTCTTACGGATGTTCATGTCCCCTGCTCAGGAAGACTGGAAGAATTACTTCCCATTTGCTGAGTTTACATACAGTAACCTATATCATTCTTCTACCAATTCCACTCCTTTCTTCATTAACTATAGTTTTCATCCATGAGTTCCTTCCTTATAATCTCTCCCACCTCTTGAGGTTCCTGCTGCTGAATCTGCTCTTCGAAAGTTCACTAAGATTTGGAGACAAATTCATAAGGCGCTACTTAAGACTTCCCAGAAATAAAAGACCCACGCTGATTGGAGACATAGGGCTGTTCCTCGTCTCAAAGTGGGAGATCTTGTTTGGATTGCCACCAGAAACCTCAGACTCAAAGTTCCTACCAAAAAGTTTTCTCCAAGATTCATCGGTCCGTATCCTATTAAAAGAGTGTTGAATCCTGTTTCTTACAAGGTGACACTGCCTCCCTATTTGAAAATTCCCAATGCCTTTCACATTTCTCTGCTAAAGCCTCTTGTACTAAATCATTTTCGGGCAGCTTTCCCTTAACCTCCCAAGGTTCAAGCTGCTCAAAAGGAGGAATTTGAGGTTCATAAGTTTCTTGACTTCCGCAAGAGGTATGGTCGTCTCCAGTATCTCATGGATTGGAGAGGATATGGTCCGGAGGAAAGATCTTGGGTGGATGCAGAGGATGTTCATGCTCCAAGACTGAGTTGTGCCTTTCATGCCAAGAATCCCACTAAGCAGTGTGGGTGTTCGGAGACCACCATATAAAGGGGGGTACTGTCAGCATCCGTAGTCTTACCTCCGGCTCTGGTCCCTGTGGCCTTCCTCTTAGCTGGCTGATGACGCTGCGATGGATAGGAGCTACAGCAGCAAGGTCCTCCGGTGCGGCTGCCGGGCATCTGGAGGCTCGGGTCCGGGTCCTGGGGAGCGAAGCATGGCAGTCGGAGGTGTCTGTTTCCAAGTGTCCTGTTGCTGGAGTGTGGCATCTGGGAGGCTGAGGCCAGAAGTAGTGGCTTTGTGCTTGTTCCATATGTGTCCTCTGTGCAGGAAGCCACCATGTTGGAGACCAATCCAAGTCAATAGGTATCCCAGTTCACTTCCAGCCAATCCGGTACAGGCTTCCCTTATAAAAAGGGGTTGATGCTTAGCTATGTTGCCAGTACTTCAAGTTACTTGCTGCTGTAAAGTGCCCTGCGCTCCGCACTCCCAGGTTAACCCCTGGTGTCCTGGTTCTGTGGTGTCCGCCTGGTGGTCAGTTCTGTTATTGCCGTCCTTTGCTCCCAGTCCACCTGCTCTTGTGGTTTAACCACTGGGCCCTCTATCTGGTAGAGGGTCTCCGTTTGCTGATGGTGCTCACAGCGATCCTCTCTTCAGCATTGTTTACAAATCACAAGTCACTTCTTCATTCAGTGTTCTTCAGCATCAAGTCATGAACCTTTTGTCTTTCAGAATTCACTCAGACTTCTCTCCTAGTCGTTGTGTATGATTGAGGTCTCATTAAAACTGAATTCCTCTTCAGTGTATCATTCCGGGTCATTGTCCTCATTGCCTACCCCTCTACATCTTCGGGCCTAAGTCTTCAATCCATGAGTAAGAACTACATTCAGCCACCTCGTTTCCTTCCTTTGCCGATAGCTGCTCCCTCAGTCAATTATCAGTCGTCAGATCCCCAACTCAAGCCAAGCGTGACATGGAAGAAGGGGAATTCCTGGTTTCTCTGGATATTAGGAATGCGTATCTTCACATCCCAATATGGCCGCCTCTTGAGGCTTACCTCATGTTTGCACTGCAGCACAGTCACTACCAGGTCCAGGCCTTGCCTTTCGATCTATCAACAGCACTGATGGTGTTATCAGGGGTGATGGCAGAGATGTTGCTACAACTCCACAAGCAGGAAGTGAACATTGGGGGTAATTCCAAGTTGATCGCAGCAAGATTTTTTTTAGTAGTTGGGCAAAACCATGTGCCCTGCAGGGGAGGCAGATATAACATTTGCAGAGAGAGTTAGATTTGGGTGGGTTATTTTGTTTCTGTGCAGGGTAAATACTGTCTGCTTTATTTTTACACTGCAATTTAGATTGCAGATTGAACTCACCACACCCAAATCTATCTCTCTCTGCACATGTTATATCTACCTCCCCTGCAGTGCACATGGTTTTGCCCAATTGCTAACAAAAATCCTGCTGCGATCAACTTGGAATTACCCCCATTGTTTACAGAGCACAGTTGATGGAAAAGATCAGCCTTCAAACACGACTACTCACTGGTCATGGGTTTGATTCTCAATCTGCAGAAATCCCACCTAGAACCTATGCAGAGGCTTCAGTTCCTGGTAATGATATTGGACATGGTATCTCAGAAGGTGTTCCTTCCTATGGACAAGGCAAAGATAATTCAAACGATGGTATGTTCCATTTTGAAGCTGAACAAAATCTCTGTACATCTTTGCATACGCTTACTGGGAAAGATAATGGCCTCCTACGACGCAGTTCGGTATGGAAGATTCCATGCATGACCATTCCAGCTGGATCTGCTGGACAAATGGTCTGGGTCACATCTGCACATGCGCCAGATGATATGCCTTTCACCAAACGCCAGGATTTCCCTCTTATGGTGGTTGCTGATCTCCCTCCTGGAGGGTCGACACTTCAGAATTCAGGATTGGATCCTGTTGACAACGGATGCAAGCCTCCATGGTTGGAGTGCAGTGACCCAAAGCATATGGAAGAAATGTGTCTCTTGGTGTGAGGGTCAATAGTATTCTGCTGTGGATTTTCATCAGGGACATTTATTGCACTTCCTGCAGGCTGTTGTGGATGTGGGCCTACATTTAGGCTCCATAAAAGTTCAAATCTCAGCCTTGTCTTTTTCTTCCAGGGAACAATTGGCTGTTCTCCCAGTGGTCCAGATGTTCTTGACAGGTGTCCTTCATATTAGACCACCCTTTGTGCTTTCCACAGTGCCATGAGTTCTCAATTTGGTTCTGGCCTTTCTCCAGTCGGTTTGATTGAACCTTTCCACAAGGTGGACATGGAGTATTTGACAGGCTATCATGTTGTTGGCCTTGGAATTAGGGGCCTTATCCTGTAAGTGTCCTTCTCTGGTGTTTCATGAGGATAGAGCGGTGCTTAAAACTCGCTGGACATTCTTGCCTAAGGTGGTGTTAGCATTTCATATCAATTGGCCGATGGTGGTTCTGGTTGTCACTGGCACGTCAATGGACGTGATTCGGGCTTTGGAGATTTATGTCAAGAGGCCAGCTCGTCTCAGAAAATCAGACTCGCTTTTTGTTCTCTATGATGCTTCAAAGTTTGGTTGTCCTGTTTCGAAGTAGTCTATTGTGTGTTGGATCAGGCTTACGATCCAACAGGCTCACTCTTCGGCGGCTTTGCCGCTGCCGAGGTCTGTTCTGGCCCACTCCACACGGTCAGTGGGTTCTTCCTAGGTGGCTGCCCGGGGTGTCTTGGCTTTGCAGTTATGCTGGGCAGCTACTTGGTTGGGTTCGACCACGCTGTTAAGTTTTAAAGGTTCAACACCTTGGCTACTGAGGACCTTCAGTTTGGTCAATCAGTTTTGATGGGGTCTCAGCACTCTTCCACCCGGTTTGGAGTTTTGGAACTTCCCCATGGTACTAAGACCATCCCAGTATCCCCTTGGACATTAGAGAAAATAGGATTTTAATACCTACCGGTAAATCTTTTTCTCGTAGTCCATAGGGGATACTGGGCGCCCGCCTCTGTGCTTTGATATTTTCCAGCACGAGTTGTTCTTGTGTGTTGTAGTTTGGGTCTGCTTTTGCTGTCCCTATTTTCAAGTTGTCGTTAGTGTTGCTATCCTCTTGTTATGTTGTGTGCTGGTTCGTTCTCTCACAACTTTCTTGTCTCTTTTCCGCCTTTCAAAGTATGTCTGTCTCCTCGGGCACAGTTTTCCTAGACTGAGTCTACAGGAGGGGCATAGAGGGGAGGAGCCAGCACACTCTGAAGAAGTTTTAAAGTGCCAGTGTCACAACTGAGGGCCTGAGCTGACAGGAGGAAGCCTCAGTTGTAGGGGCTGAGGTGAAGCTAAACTTTGGAGGTTTAATCAGACCCCTGGACATACGAGTAAGCTGTAGAAAGGTTGCCCGAAGGTGTGACCATGACAACCAGGATTAAAAGTCAATAAAAGTTTATTAACAGAACTCCATGTATTCACAGCAGTGATAAATGAATGAAAATATACAGGAGATATGATAAAACAGTTCCTGGATAACTATGGGTTTGGCAATGGCCACAGGGTACTAGTAGCAGTAGGTACATTTCTTAAGATGGAACGTCCTTACCAGACCCGTCCGTAGTATTAAGTGTAGCCAAGGAACACACCAGCAGATGTATCACTGGAAGCCGGTAACACTGTAGCTGAGGTAGCTGCTGTGGACACTGGATGGAACCAGCAGGTGTTAGCACATGGACTGGATGCTGGATGGAACCAGCCAAATAGTAGAATGAAGCTAGGGAGTGAGGATATAGGAACCGATGGTGTGCGGGTACCGATGGTTTGCGGGTACCGATGGTATGCAGGTAGCCGCTGGAGAAGCACCGGCTCTTTAAGGAAGTTGATCACTGCTGGAAGCAGATGAAACTGTAGCTGGAAGCTGGAGCAAACACAGAAGACTGCAGAGTCAGGCTGCACCGCAAGGTGGTAGGCTGGTGCGGGTCTCTTAGTGGTAACTGAACACAGGAGCTGAAAACCTGGAATGACAACAACCACAGGAGAGAGAGACTGGAAACAAGGTTTGACAACCAAAACACTGACGATTTCCTGGTGCAGGCTCAATCCCTTTATACCCTTAGGTATGCAGGGATTGGATGAACAATTAGGCAGACTTCAGCGGAGCTATGGATTGGAGGTCAGGATCATGTGACTGAAACTAAGATGGCTGCGCCCATACCGGCCAGTGGAGGGAAACCTTGTTTGTAACACCACATGAAGATTCCTCTGTAATGGCGGCGGTGAACACAGAGAACGCCGACTTGCGTCTCAAACCTCCAGCATGGATGGCCGCGGCCGCAGTAGGTCAAGAGTGCCACATACCCTGTAGTACGTTGAGAATAGGAGACGATGCCCGAGGCCCCGCCGGCAGGTGACGCCATGCCAGTCGCCCGGCATTGGAAAGACAATATCCATGGATCAGCAGGATGAGACATGACATATGAATGCTAGCAACATAGCTGGAAACCGGGCCTAGGACGCTGAGCCAGCCTTAGGAGACACCTGAAAGGTAAATAAATGGCGTCCAGATACCCGGATCGTGACAGCACCCCCCCCCCCCCCTTTAGGAGTGGCCCCAAGACACTTCTTAGGCTTCTGAGGAAATCTGGAGTGGAAATTCCGGACCAAGGTAGGAGCATGGACATCTGAAGCATTGGTCCAAGAGCGTTCCTCAGGGCCATAGCCCTTCCAATCAATAAGATATTGTAACTGACCATAACGGAAACGTGAATCCAGAATCTTGGCAACTTCATACTCAACTCCCCGTTGAGTCTGGACTTTAGGGGCCGAAGGTAGAGCAGAATGGAATCGATTCAGGATCAGCGGTTTCAGAAGGGAAACATGGAAAGTCCTAGGAATTTTCAAGAATGGGGGTAACTGGAGTTTGTAAGCAACAGGATTGATAACTTGTTCAATTTGAAAAGGACCGATGTAACGGGGCGCAAACTTCATGCTTGGAACTCTCAATCTCAAATTCTTTGTAGACAACCACACACGATCACCCACTTTGAGGGCAGGAACTGCCCCACGCTTCTTATCTGCAAACTTCTTGTATCTAAATGATGTTTTGAGCAGGGCCGCTCGAACATTTTTCCAGTTGTCTGAAAACTGGCGCAAGGTGATAACAACTGCTGGTACAGAAGTCGCTGGAAGCGTTTGGAATTCTGGAACTTTAGGGTGAAATCCGTAGTTGATGAAGAATTGTGTTGAAGAAGATGAGGAATGATATTGGTTATTATGGCTGAACTCGGACCAGGGAAGAAGTTGAACCCAGCCATCTTGAGAGGAAGACACATAGATGCGGAGGAGGCCTCCAAGTCCTGATTCACCCTCTCAGTTTGACCATTGGTCTGAGGATGGTAAGCTGTAGAGAACTTTAATTTGACTTGGAGGGCTTGACACAAACTTCGCCAGAATTTGGCTACGAATTGTACTCCTCTATCAGAGATGATCTCCTCGGGAAGACCGTGTAATCGGAAGATTTCCTGAATGAATACTTGAGCCAACTTGGAAGCTGACGGAAGACCGGTGAGGGGAATGAAATGTGCCATCTTGGTAAACCGGTCAACCACTACCCAGATGGTATTAAACTTGTTGCACATAGGCAGGTCTGTGACGAAGTCCATCGACAAATGGGTCCATGGTCGACGGGGAACAGATAATGGAACCAGTTGCCCTGCAGGCGACTGGCGGGATACTTTGTGTTGGGCACACTTTGGGCAAGAAGCAATAAACTCCATGATGTCCTTCTTCAGAGTTGGCCACCAATAAGACCTAGAGATGAACTCAAGGGTTTTCTGAATGCCTGTATGTCCGGCAAAACGGGAAGCATGGGCCCAATGCATGAGCTTCTTCCTTAACACCGACTTCACAAAACTTTTCCCTGGTGGGGGCGTAGAGTCCATCCTTACCGTGGAAAATGCCAACGGATTGATAATAGGATGCTTGTCAGAAGACTCCGACTCATTTTCTTGCTCCCAATAGCGGGAAAGGGCATCGGCCATGCGATTCTGAGAGCCCGGACAAAACTGGAGTTTAAAGTCGAACCTAGAAAAGTGCCCATCTGGCCTGATGAGGATTAAGACATTGTGCGCCTTTCAAATACAAAAGATTCTTGTGATCGGTAAGTATGGTAACAGAATGAGAAGCTCCCTCCAGCAGGTATCTTCGCTCCTCCAGAGCGAGTTTGATTGCCAGCAACTCCTGATCGCCAATGGCATAGTTGCGCTCAGCTGGAGAAAACTTCCGGGAGATGAAGCTGCAAGGATGTAGATGACCATCTTTAGCTCTCTGGGATAGCACCGCCCCTACTCCAACGGAAGAGGCTTCCACCTCAAGGATGAAAGGTGAGTTGATGTCGGGCTGTTTCAAAACCGGAGCAGAGATGAATCGTTGCTTTAATAGATGAAAGGCTTGCATAGCTTCTTCAGACCACTTGGACGGGTTAGCACCCTTGATAGGTGCCACAATGGTGGAAAAGTCTCGTATAAACTTTCTGTAATAATTGGCGAATCCTAAAAACCTCTGGACCCCTTTAAGTGTTAAAGGTATCGGCCAATTCTGGATTGCTTGTAGTTTCTCAGGATCTATCTCTAGTCCGGAACTGGACACAATGTAGCCTAGAAACGGAATGGATTTAACTTCAAAAACACACTTCTCCAATTTGCAATAGAGATGATTGACACAGAGACGGGACAGAACTTCCTTTATCCAGAAACGATGTTCTTCCAGATTGTTGGCAAAGATAAGTATATCATCTAGATAAACCACGACATGGCGATATAAAATGTCTCTGAAGATCTCGTTCACGAATTCCTGGAAGACAGCTGGAGCATTACTTAATCCGAAAGGCATGACGAGGTACTCATAATGTCCATCAAGGGTGTTAAATGCGGTCTTCCACTCGTCACCCTCTCGGATCCGGATGAGGTTGTAGGCACCCCTCAAATCTAATTTCTTGAAGATGGTTGCTCCGCTAACTCGATCGAAGAGTTCTGTAATCAAGGGTAAAGGATATCGGTTCTTGACAGTGATGTCATTCAAGCCTCTGTAATCGATGCATGGCCGCAGTCCACCATCTTTCTTCTTAACAAAGAAAAAACCTGCGCCAGCTGGGGAGGAAGAAGGTCGAATGAAACCCTTTGCCAGATTCTCCTTAATATATTCTTCCATAGAATGCGTTTCTGGTAAAGACAACGAATAGGTTCGGCCTCGAGGTGGAACCTTCCCCGGGATGAGATCGATTGGACAGTCCCATTCCCTATGAGGAGGAAGAATATCTGCAGAAGCTTTACTGAACATGTCCGTGTAATCTTGATACGGAGGAGGTGGAACATCAAACGACTTGGAGGAGGAAGAACATACAGGAAGCACTTTGGACAAACAGGTCTCAGTACAGGAAGGACCCCATGCCAGGATTTGAGTAGTCGTCCAGTCAATCGATGGGTTATGGAGACGAAGTCATGGAAGGCCCAAAACCGCTGGATGTGTGGCTCTTGGAATAACTAGAAAATAAATTAATTCTGAATAATGAACTCCTACTCTCAGACGAACTGGTAGAGTTCTTAAAGAAATAACTGCATCAAAAATCTTACTGCCATCCACGGCAGTCAAAGATATGGACGAAGAAAGTCTCTCAGTGGGTAGGGACCACCGTTTAACATATGCTTCAGTTATGAAATTCCCAGCTGCTCCGGAATCTAGGAGGGCAATGACGTTCCTATAACGTTGAGCAATTTGAAGCGAGACTGGGAGATTACAATCTTGAGGAGATGGAGAGGAGAGCATTACTCCTAGCCGGCCCTCTCCTTGGCGGGCTAGGACTTGAAGTTTCCTGGACGTTTGGGACAGGCATTGATTACATGAGACGGAGCTGCACAATAAAGACAGAGGGACTCAGAAAGACGTCTTCGACGCTCAGCTGGAGATAGACGGGAATGACCAATTTGCATGGGCTCATCTTTGGATGGAGACGGTTGACGAGGAGGAGGAGCAGAAGATTTTGGGATAGATGACCTTCCTCGCTCGGTTGCTCTCTCTCTGAACCATAGATCAACTTTTGTACATAGAGATATTAGCTCATCCAACTTAGAGGGCAAGTCTCTGGTAGCTAATTCGTCCTTGATGCGTTCAGATAAGCCATGCCAGAATGCAGCATACAGGGCCTCGTCGTTCCATGCCAGTTCGGATGCCAGGATCTTGAACTGTATTAGGTACAGTACGCGTTCCTTGGCGTAAACAAAGAATCTCAGAAGAGGCTGAAGTTACATGGCCTGGCTCGTCGAAGATGCGCCTGAATGTCGTTACAAAGTCAGTATATGAGGACAACAGGGTGTCGGATTTCTCTCATAAAGGTGATGCCCAATCAAGGGCTGAGCCACTGAGAAGGGAAATAATATAGACAATTTTAGTGCGTTCACTGGGGAAACTGCCAGGTTGTAGCTCGAAATGTATTCCACATTGATTGAGAAATCCCCTGCAAGATCTTGGAGATCCATCAAATTTTGCTAGCCTTGGAAGATGAAGACGTGGATCAGAAATGGGCAAGGTGGGTGGGGTCACAACTGGTGTCACTGTGGTGGACGCACCGGACGCCCCTGATCCACAAGCATCATTTGGATCCCATCCAGCCGAGTAGAGAGATCCTGGAGACAGCGGATGATGTTCGAGTCTGGCTGCCAGTTCTTGCATTGGCCTGGTCGCTTGATCCTGATCTCCGGCTGGATTCATATGGTCAGTGCTTACTGTCACAACTGAGGGCCTGAGCTGACAGGAGGAAGCCTCAGTTGTAGGGGCTGAGGTGAAGCTAAACTTTGGAGGTTTAATCAGACCCCTGGACATACCAGTAAGCTGTAGAAAGGTTGCCCGAAGGCGTGACCACGACAACCAGGATTAAAAGTCAATAAAAGTTTATTAACAGAACTCCATGTATTCACAGCAGTGATAAATGAATGAAGATATACAGCAGATATGATAAAACAGTTCCTGGATAACTATAGGTTTGGCAATGGCCACAGGGTACTGGTAGCAGTAGGTACAGTTCTTAAGATGGAACGTCCTTACCAGACCCGTCCGTAGTATTAAGTGTAGCCAAGGAACACACCAGCAGATGTATCACTGGATGCCGGTAACACTGTAGCTGAGGTAGCTGCTGTGGACACTGGATGGAACCAGCAGGCGTTAGCACATGGATTGGATGCTGGTTGGAACCAGCCAAATAGTAGAATGAAGCTAGGGAGTGAGGATATAGCAACCGGTGGTGTGCGGGTACCGATGGTTTGCGGGTACCGATGGTATGCAGGTAGCCGCTGGAGAAGCACCGGCTCTTTAAGGAAGTTGATCACTGCTGGAAGCTGACCGCTGGAAGCAGATGAAACTGTAGCTGGAAGCTGGAGCAAACACAGAAGACTGCAGAGTCAGGCTGCACCGCAAGGTGGTAAGCTGGTGCGGGTCTCTTAGTGGTAACTGGAAACAGGAGCTGGAAACCTGGAATGAAAACAACCACAGGAGAGAGAGACTGGAAACAAGGTTTGACAACCAAAGCACTAACGATTTCCTGGTGCAGGCTCAATCCCTTTATACCCTTAGGTATGCAGGGATTGGATGAACAATTAGGCAGACTTCAGCGGAGCTATGGATTGGAGGTCAGGATCATGTGACTGAAACTAAGATGGCTGCGCCCATACCGGCCAGTGGAGGGAAACCTTGTTTGTAACACCACATGGAGATTCCTCTGTAATGGCGGCGGTGAACACAGAGAACGCCGACTTGCGTCTCAAACCTCCAGCATGGATGGCCGCGGCCGCAGTAGGTGAAGAGTGCCACATACCTTGTAGTGCGTTGAGAATAGGAGACGATGCCCGAAGCCCCGCCGGCAGGTGACGCCATGCCAGTCGCCCGGGCATTGGAAGTACAATATCCATGGATCAGCAGGATGAGACATGACATATGAATGCTAGCAACATAGCTGGAAACCGGGCCTAGGACGCTGAGCCAGCCTTAGGAGACACCTGAAAGGTAAATAATGGCTCCAATGGACCCCATCTATACCCCATGGTGCTAAGACTATCCCAGTATCCCCTACGGACTAAAAGAAAAGGATATACCGATAGGTATTAAAATCCTATTTTTTCAGAATAGCAGGGCCATCCTCGGTTGAAGGTATCACTGCAAAGGTGCCGTTTTGCATTACAATAACCTTAGTAGGAAATACCAATTTGTATTGTACATTTCCTTGGGTGGAATAGACGCCTTTTGGCCAGTGTCACAGGAGAAATATCTGCAGATTATCCAGTCACTCAGCTGTGGATGAGGAAGGCAAAGCAGCCTGTAAAATGTGTTCTTTAATATGATAAAAGTGGACCCTGAGCAGAGTGTCCCTCGGTGCTTGGATAGGGGCCTGTTTGGACTTTGGGAGTCTATGGATCCTATCAATAAGAAGGTCCGCGGCAGAAGCCTTCGGTGAAAGTTTCTGAAAAGAGAACCGTGGCATAATCATAAAGCTCAGCATTTGTAGCAGAATCCGGAGCGCCCATTATTCTGATATTATTTCTCCGAGACCTGTCTTCTAAATCAATGACTTTATCACGAATAGAGACCATGGGGTAAATTTACTAAGATGGGAGTTCTATTTAAGATGGGATGTTGCCCATAGCAACTAATCAGCTTTTACGTCTCATTAATCTAGCACCTTCTAGAAGATAATACCTGAAACCTGATTGGTTGCTATGGGCAATATCCTATCTTAAATAGAATTCCTATCTTAGTAAATTTAGCCCCATGTCTTCCTGAAGGGTGTCATGTGCTGAAATCAGATCTTTGTGAGACGCAACAATCTCTTTCATCTTAGTCTGTACGAGTGCCAATCTCACTGATATCTGACCTCAAAGCTTGAATATTAGAATTCAATTCTGAGATTATTTCAGTCCTTAAATGCAGATAACATAATGTATAGAGCACAGGTTCTCAAACTCGGTCCTCCGGACACCACATGGTGCATGTTTTGCAGATCTCCTCACAGAATCACAAGTGAAATAATTAGCTCCACCTGCGAACCTTTAAAAATGTGTCAGTGAGTAATTAATACACCTGTGCACCTGCTGGGTTACCTGCAAAACATGCACTGTGTGGGGTCCTGAGGACCGAGTTTGAGAACCACTGGTATAGAGCGTAGAGTAACAGGACCATCTAGGATGTCTTAAGATGTCTTCAGCCATTACAGCTGGGCTGTGCGTCTGACAAGAAGAAGCAGATGATGTAGCGGTCTCAGAAGGACCTCCTGAATTCGAAGTACCAAAGAGATGGACAGGTTGGGCCAATTTGGTACCTTTTAACCTTTTTTGGAGGCATGGTATACCGGCTACAAAGAGACCGACCTCTCAGAGATAGGAAAATACAAACGGTCTATAAATAAAAGGAGCAGTAGTACGCTGTCAGGAGGTTACATCAAGATGACTCAGTTCAAAATGACATTCTTAGTCGGTGTGACGGGGGTATCCGAGCCAAAATTTCAAGTAAACATGATGTAATGCAAGTCAAATAACACAGTAATGACCGAGAAATTCCACTAGAGGTCAGCGTGATCACAGACGTGAAGTACTCAGCACAGCGAGACACAAATGGCAAAATATATTCAGTGAATAAATTCACAAAATAATATACTGTGAGGTTGTAATCAGAGTGTAATGAGCTGTACTCAGACGATACTTGATAGTGGGCTCTGCATGTAGACTGAGAGGAAGTAGATTATAGTGGTACCATATAAATAGAAGGTAGTTTCACCTCCAGGCAAATGCTTCAATTTAGTGTAGTGACCCCGGTCCAGCCGTCAGGACACTTATTTATATTAAACCTTATTGAAGGCAGAAGACAAAGCATGCGATGGCCGGGCACCAGGATACAAAATGGCAGCCACCTTACTTCCCAATTTCACCACTTGGCTCCGGTGACTGTGGGCAGCCCGTTCTGTCCCTAGCAGTAGCGGAAGCTGCGCACCCGTGTTATCTGAAGAGCAAGTGCTCCTGCCTGAGACAAAAGCGCCTTCAAGTCAGGTGTCTGGAGCGTGCAGGAAAGACTGGGCACACTTAGCCCCAGAATACAGCCCGTGGCTTCATAGGCGTCATTAGGCTGCGGCAGTGAACAGTGCCCGGAGTGAGCGGAGCGAGCGGCTTTAGTGCAGTAGGAGTGGGGGACTTAATAGATTGGGCCTTGGTCACAGCGACGGCTGAGAGCTATCAGGTAGGGTAGATAAGAAGCCACTTAGTGAGGAGAACTCCAGAAACCACGTCTGGATGGACCACACCCCTCTTATTTATTATTTTATATACTAACAGAGGTGACAGGTGTGGTACATCCCTGCAAAGGCAGATCCAATCTCTTTCTCATCAGACTCTGCTGTCTTCCCTGCACTCTCACTCAGATGTTCACTGCTGCCAGTAGCACACGTATGAGAA
Source organism: Pseudophryne corroboree (assembly GCF_028390025.1). Lineage (NCBI taxonomy): Eukaryota > Metazoa > Chordata > Amphibia > Anura > Myobatrachidae > Pseudophryne > Pseudophryne corroboree. Next base: position 820,052 of record NW_026967550.1, read on the forward strand.
GCAGAAGTATGGCGGCAGCTGTATAGATTCTGATATGTAATTCTCTGTATCATACTTACCGTACACACATCATCCTTATTACTATTGAAACTATAAAGGTAAGACACTGATGATGGGGATGTAAAAATAGGATTTTAATTACCTACCGGTAAGCCTGTAAATGTGTTATTCACCCTTATTTAAGGTATATTGCTACAGCAGAGTAGGTGTGGAACAAGGTACTTTACATGCAATACACCATATGATACCCTGTAATCATCATCATCATCTGCTAGGTTATAATCTACTATCCCTTACGTCCTAGAGGATGCTGGGGTCCATTTAGTACCATCGGCTAAAAATGGGTCCTTTGGTAGCCACTGGCACTTTAAGAGTTTAATAGTGTGGGCTAGTTTCCCTCTATGCCCCTCCTACCAGACTCAGTCTAGAAACTGTGCCCGAGGAAACGGACATACTTCGAGAGAAGAAAATACACAGATAGTGGTGAGAGTCACACCAGCTCACACATAACAAAAAGGAAAGCCAAACTAACCAACTTGGAACAATTCAGCAACGACTGAACCAACAATACTGACTCAAGTAACAATGCAGGAATGCGAAGCACAGGGCGGGCGCTCAGCATCTGCTATGGACTACAAGAAAAGGATTTACCGGTAGGTAATTAAAATCCTATTTTCTCTTAAGTCCTAGAGGATGTTGGGGTCCATTTAGTACCATGGGGATGTACCAAAGCTCCCAGTACAGGAGGGAGAGTGCTGAGGTTCCTGCAGAACTGATTGACCAAACTTGAGGTCCTCAGAGGCCAAAGTATAGAACTTGTAAAACTTAGCAAACGTGTTCGACCCTGACAAAGTAGCTGCTCGGCAAAGGTGAATAGCCGAGACACCCTGGGCAGCTGCCCAGGAAGAATCCACTTTAGGGTAGAGTGGGCCTAAACACATTTTGGAATTGGCAATCCTGCCATGGAATAAGCATGCTGGATAGTAAGCCTGATCTAGCATGACATTGGCACCACAATAGGTTGGTTGATATGAAAATCCGACACAACCTTAGGTAGAAATTGCTGACGCGTTCTGAGCTCAGCTCTGTCCTCATGGAAAATCAAGTAGGGGCTCTTGTGCGACAATGCCCCCAATTCTGATACGCGTCTGGCAGAAGCTAAGGCCAACAACGTGACCGCCTTCCAAGTAAGAAACTTTACGTCCACCTCCTGTAAAGGTTTGAAGCAATCCGATTGCAGGAACTGCAGCACCACTTTAAGATCTCAAGGTGCCATAGGAGGCACAAAGGGTGGTTGGATGTGCAGAACTCTTTTCAAGAAAGTCTGAACCTCAGGGATAGCAGCCAATTGTTTCTGGAAGAAAATAGACAAGGCCAAAATCTGGACCTTGATGGAGCCCAAGCGTAGGCCAACATCCACACCAGCTTGCAGAAAGAAGAGAAAATGTCCCAGTTGAAACTCCACCGTAGGAAACTTCTTGGATTCACACCAAGACACGTACTTTTTCCAAATCCGATGGTTATGATTAGATGTTACTCCCTTCTTAGCTTGGATTAGAGTATGAATAACCGTATTCGGAATGCCCTTCCGAGTTAAGATCTGGCGTTCAACCTCCATGCCGTCAAACATAGCCGCAGTGAGTCTTGATAGGCAAACAGCCCCTGCAGTAGACGGTCCTCGCAAAGAGGAAGAGGCCTCGGATCCTCCAGCAGTAATGCCAGAAGATCCGCATACCAAGCCCGCCTTGGCCAGTCCAGAGCAATGAGGATCGACAGAACTTTTGATCTTTTTATTAGTTTGAGAATCCTTGGGATGAGTGGAAGTGAAGGGAACTTATACACTGACTGGAACACCCACGGAGTCACCAAGGCGTCTACCGCCACTGACTGTGGGTCTCGTGACCTGGAACAGTACCTCTGAAGCTCCTTGTTGAGACGAGAGGCCATCATGTCTATCTGAGGTACACCCCATCGGCTGTTACCTCTGTGAATACCTCAGGGTGGAGGCCCCATTCTCCTGGATGGAGATTGTGTCTGCTGACGATGTCTGCTTCGCAGTTGTCCACACCCGGAATGAAGATTCAGACAGCGCCAGCACCTGTCTTTCTGCCCAGAGGAGGATTCTTTTTACCTCTGACATTGCAGCCCTGCTCTTCGTTCCACCCTGACTGTTTATGTAGGACACCGCTGTGACGTTGTCCGACTAAACCTGAATGGCTCGATCTTGCAGAAGATGAGCCACTTGTAGAAGGCCATTGTATATGGCCCTTAGATCCAGAATATTTATTGGAAGGACCGATTCCTGGCTTGACCACATTCCTTGGAAGTTTTCCCCCTGGGTGACTACTCCCCAACCTTTGAGGCTTGCGTACATGGTTAGAAGTATCCAATTCTGAATCCTGAACCTGTGGCCCTCGAGCAGGTGCGAAGTTTGCAGCCACCAGAGTAGTGAAATTCTGGCTTTCGGCAACAGGCATATCCACTGGTGCATGTGAAGATGCGATCCCGACCACTTGTCCAGAAGATCCAGCTGGAAGAACCGTGCATAGAATCTTCAGTACTGTAGAGCCTCGTAGGAGGCTACCATCTTCCACAGAAGGCGAATGCACTGATTAACCGATACCCGGGGAGGTTTCACGACATCCCGGACCATTGATTGGATCACCAAAGCTTTCTCCACCGGTAGAAACACCCTCTGCACTTCCGTGTTGAGTATCATCTCCAGGAAGGGCAGTCTTCTTGTCGGTTCCAAATGTGACTTTGGAAGGTTCAGGATCCACCCATGATCCCAGAGTAGTTGAGTTGAGAGCGCAATACTCTGCACCAGCTTCTCCTTGGAAGATTCTTTTATCAGCAGATCATCCAGATATAGAATTATGTTCACTTCCTGTTTGCGTAGGAGGAGCATCATCTCCGCCATGACCTTGGTGAACATCCTTGGTGCTGTGGAGAGGCCAAATGGCAATGTCTGGAACTGATAGTGACAGTCCTGTAGTGCAAACCGTAGATAGGCCTAGTGAGGCGGCCAGATCAGAATGTGAAGGTATGCATCCTTGATATCCAGGGATACTAGGAATTCCCCCTCCTCCAGACCTGAGATCACCGCTCTCTGATACTCAATCTTGAATTGGAAAACCCTCAAGTTAGGGGTTCAACGACTTCAGGTTCAACATAGATCTTACCGAAACAGCCGGTTTTGGTACCACAGGCAGGTTTGAGTAATAACCTTTGGTTTTTGGGCGAGGTGGAACTGGAACAATGACATTTGTTTGTACCAATTTTTGAATGGCTTCCTGTAGGATAGCACTTTCTGTCAGCGAAGCTGATAAGCCTGATTTGAAGAATCTGTGAGGTGGGAGTTTCTGAAACTCCAGTCTGTACCCCTGGGTAACAATATCAGTCACCCAGGGCTCTAGGCATGATGATGTCCAGAAGTGACTGGAATCTTTTAGTCTCGCTCCCACCTGCCTGATCGCCAGGCTAAGAGATCCACCATCATTCTGAGTATTTGGAGGAAGGAGAACCTGGTTTCTGTTCCTGGGAACCTGTTGGTGGGGTTTTTTGGATCTTCCCCGACCTCCTCTAAAGAAGTTGGGAGGGGGTTTGGATTTTTTAAATTTTGCGGTCCAAAAGGACTGCAGTGTAGGTGTAGGATAAGATTTCCTAGCTGAGGCTGCTGCGGAGGGAAGAAATGTTGACTTACCCGCAGTCACCATAGATATCCACGCATCCAATGCATCCCCAAATAGTGCCTGACCTGTGAATGGCAGGTTCTCCACACTTTTCTTGGATATTGCATCCGGAGTCCATTGGCGTAGCCAGAGTCCTCTGTGTGCCAAGACAGCCATGGAAGTGGCAGGCCAATGTCCTTCATGGCCTCCACCATGAAACCTGCAGAATCCTGTATGTGACGTAAAAACAAGTCAATGTCACCCCTATCCATAGTATCTAAGTCCTCTAGTAATGTTCCTGACCACTTTACTATGGCTTTAGAAATCAATGCACAAACAATAGTGGGCCTTAAAGCCACGCCTGTAGCAGTGTATAGGGATTTGAGCATAGTCTTAATCTTGCGGTCAGCCGGCTCCTTTAAGACGGTTGAACTAGGGTCAGGTAAAACCACCTTTTTAGACAGCCTAGATACAGAAGCGTCTACTACAGGTGGGTTTTCCCACTTCTTTCTATCCTCTTCAGGGAAAGGGAAAGCAATGAGAATTCTTTTAGGGAACTGGAATTTTTTCTCTGGGTTTTCCCAGGATTTTTCAAACAAGGAGTTTAACTCCTTAGAAGCAGGGAAGGTAAACGAGGATTTCTTATTTACTGTAAAATAAGACTCCTCTACTTGTTCCAGAAACTTCTCAGAAATATGCAAAACATCCCTAATGGCTTCAATCATTAGCTGCACCCCTTTAGCAAGGGATGCATCCCCCCTGCATATCCCCATCACCGTCCCCTGTATCAGAGTCGGTATCAGTGTCAGCTTGCATTATCTGGGCAAGTGTATGTTTTTTGGGTATGTAGGTGAGGTTTTAGATGAAGTAGTGGGAGCTGAATACTTCAAACCCACTACAGATTGTCTCAAAACCTGCGTCTCTTTCTCAGTATGTGACGTGCTTGTTGAAATCTGGGATATCATTCCCCTTAAAGTATCCACCCATGGGGGTTCGGATTCAGAAGGCTGAGACAGCACATTGCAGTCCTGAGTACATGGAATAGACTCCTCAGGAGAAGATACACACTCTGCAGCACAGGACACAGAGTCCTTAGACATGGTAATGTGGATATACACACTCACACACAGGAAAATGTCAGACACCGTTTCCCCCAGAGTACCTTCAGAGAGTCACAGAGTATAAGGAGCCAGCCACACAGCGCCCCTGTAGACAGTTATTATGATAAAAGCCCGGCGCTGACTAACTAACCTTAATAGGGAGGGCAGCGCTCCCCGTCAGTGTCCTAGTTCCTATCATCTGCAGGGAGAAAATGGCGCTGGTAAGTGCTGGATCTGCTCTGAGAGGAAGCCCCGCCCCTTGTAATGGCGGGCGGCTTCCCGCACTAATTGTTTATACTGGCCTGAGGATTTTAGTGATAACAGGGGGATTAGCGCCTGTTAGCTGCGTGACCAGTGTAGGGTTTATCCGCACTGGCTCAGGACGCCCCTCGAAGCGCCTACACTGTGTTTTGCTGAGCCTTCCTGGAGCGCAGCCTGTCAGAGCTGCGCTCCCACCCTTGTGCCACCATACCTGCCAGCGACCCACTAACCAGAACGCCGGTGCTGTACTCACCACTTTCTTCTGGCTCTGTTAGGGGGTGGTGGCCATGCTGCGGGAGAGAGCAGTTGCCTCGTGGACTTGAGATTAGCACCCACAGGAGCTCAGTGTCCTGTCATCGGAGTAGAGAACCATTAACTCTTCAGGAAGTTGGTTTCTATCCCCTCCCCCTAAGTCCCACGAAGCAGGGAGGCTGTTGCCAGCAACCTTCCTGTAACCTAACTATCTCTAGAAAATAAAAAGCTAAGAAAACTCCTAGGAACTCCCCTAGCTGTGACCGGCTCCTCCGGGCACATTTTCTAAACTGAGTCTGGTAGGAGGGGCATAGAGGGAGGAGCCAGCCCACACTATTAAACTCTTAAAGTGCCAGTGGCTCCCAAAGGACCAGTCTATACCCCATGGTACTAAATGGACCCCAGCATCCTCGGTATCCGGACTCCAGGTCAACAACAAAAAGGTCGCCACACCTTAGGTCAACGCCAATTGGTTAACACACCTTAAGTCAACATGGACAAAAGGTCGATGTTGACAAAAGGTCGACAGGAACAAGGTCGACATGGGTTTTTCACAATTCTTTTCTTTTTTGGAACCTTTTCATACCTAACGATCCACGTGGACTATGATTGGAACGGTAATCTGTGCCAAACGGAGCGGAGCGATGGCACCATGCCCAAAGCATGGCGAGCGAAGCCAGGTGTGGGGGCACTAATTGGGGTTCCCGGTCACTCTACGAAGAAAATGACACAAAAAAAACATAAAAATTCATGTCGACCTTGTTCCTGACGACCTTTTTGTCCATGTCGACCTAAGGTGTGTCGACCAATTGGCGTCAACCTAAGGTGTCGACCTTTTTGCTGTCGACCTGGAGTCCCAGACCCGTATCCTCTAGGACGTAACGGAATGTAGATTATAACCTAGCAGATGATGATGACGATTGCAGTGTATTATAAGGTGTATTGCATGTAAAGTACCTTGTTCCACACCTACTCTGCTGTAGCAATATACCTTATATAAGGGTGAGTAACACATGTACAGGCTTACCAGTGTATGAGCACACACATAAAGGAATGCTACCTTACCAATGCTTCCAGGAGTAACGTTAGGAGACATTTCTCTGATCCATCAGCTCATATGACTGATATTATTGTTCATCTAGAATCTCCAATTCATACGATATGTTCCCCATCCATTGTTTTACATTGGTGCTGACATAGGACTTGGCGAGTGACTACATCTCCACTTATACTTCATGGTTAGTTACCAGTACAAGAGAGAGATATATCTAAGTCTTATAATATTACATTTGTTATTGTGAGTGTTCTCAGGAGGATGGACACAATGATAGTCTGAGACACAATATTATAAAGCATTCATTAAAAGTTATGTTTTATTATACACACACATTTACAATTAAGTGTCCCAGAAAGTCGTCTTCTCCTATTGTTTACAAGATTAATATTGTTACAGAAAATGTCATATTTCCATAATGTATTTTATTTCCAGCAGATGGTCACACAAGCAGGAATATCTCAGAAGGACATCTAATGTTATCCCCGGATTGTGACATAAAAGATAATGACAGTAGACAGGATTCTCCAGGAGATAACCCCATTACCCCAATTATACATCCAGCTTCGTCAGCTGATCCCCCTGATCCTGGGAAATGTTCTCCTGATCACTCTGATATTGGTGCATCTGTTACAGCTCTGACAGTAGATACAGTGTTTCCCTGTTCTGTAGATGCCAAATGTTTTACACAGAACACAAAGCCTATTAACCTACACACAGGTAAGGCAGGTGAGAGGCCACTGATATGTTCTGAGTGTGAGAAAAGTTTTACATGCAAATCAGATCTTGTTATACATCAGCGAAGTCACACAGGTGAGAAGCCATTTTCTTGCTCTGAGTGTGGGAAATCTTATTATTCTAAATCACATCTTGTTATACATAACAGAAGTCACAGAGGTGAGAAGGCATTTCCATGTTCTGAGTGTGGGAAATGTTTTGCACACAAATCAGTTCTTGTTAGACATAACAGAAGTCACACAGGTGAGAAGCCATTTTCTTGCTCTGAGTGTGGGAAATGTTTTACACAGAAATCAAGTCTTGTTAAACATCACGTAAGTCACACAGGTGAGAAGTCATTTCCATGTTCTGAGTGTGGAAAATGTTTTGCACTTAAATCACATCTTGTTAGACATCAGAGAAGTCACACAGGTGAGAAGCCATTTTCTTGCTCTGAGTGCGGGAAATGTTTTACACAAAAATCACATCTTGTTACCCATCAGCAAAGTCACACAAGTGAGAAGGCATTCCCATGTTCTGAGTGTGTGAAATGTTTTACCTGGAAATCACAACTTGTTATACATCAGAGAAGTCACACAGGTGAGAAGCCATTTTCTTGCTCTGAGTGCGGGAAATGTTTTACACAAAAATCACAACTTGTTACCCATCAGCAAAGTCACACAAGTGAGAAGGCATTCCCATGTTCTGAGTGTGTGAAATGTTTTTCATGGAAATCACAACTTGTTACACATCAGCAAAGTCACACAGGTGAGAAGGCATTCCCATGTTCTGAGTGTGGGAAATGTTTTGCACACAAATCAGCTCTTGTTATACATCACAGAAGTCACACAGGCGAGAAGCTGTTTTCTTGCTCTGAGTGTGGGAAATGTTGTGTAAGTAAATCACAACTTGTTGCACATCTGCGCAGTCACACAGGTGAAAAGCCTTTTCCATGTTCTGAGTGTAGGAAATGTTTTGCATGGAAATCAGATCTTGTTATACATCACAGAAGTCACACAGGTGAGAAGCCATTTTCTTGCTCTGAGTGCGGGAAATGTTTTACACAGAAATCACAACTTGTTATCCATCAGCAAAGTCACACAGGTGAGAAGGCATTTCCATGTTCTGAGTGTGGGAAATGTTTTGCACACAAATCAGTTCTTGTTACACATCAGAGAAGTCACACAGGTGAGAAGCCATTTCCATGTTCTGAGTGTGGGAAATGTTTTGCACACAAATCAGTTCTTGTTAGACATAACAGAAGTCACACAGGTGAGAAGCCATTTTCTTGCTCTGAGTGTGGGAAATGTTTTACACAGAAATCAAGTCTTGTTGAACATCACGTAAGTCACACAGGTGAGAAGTCATTTCCATGTTCTGAGTGTGGAAAATGTTTTGCACTTAAATCACATCTTGTTAGACATCAGAGAAATCACACAGGTGAGAAGCCATTTTCTTGCTCTGAGTGCGGGAAATGTTTTACACAGAAATCACAACTTGTTATCCATCAGCAAAGTCACACAGGTGAGAAGCCATTTCCATGTTCTGAGTGTGGGAAATGTTTTGCACACAAATCAGTTCTTGTTAGACATCAGCGAAGTCACACAGGTGAGAAGCCATTTCTATACTCTGAGAAATAAATCATCAGAATCAGCTTTATTGGCAAGGTGTACTCACGTACACTAGGAATTGTTTGTGGTACAATGCATCGCCAAGCAGCAACATGAAAGGGGAATGCATAGCATAAGAAGGGGGAAAAACATAGCATACATTACACATATGAGTTCATACTGCACATTGCAACTGTACAATAGACTCGACATATTATACATGTAAGACTAAAAACGAAGGCTGCTTGGCAGAGCAGCACTGAGGCGCCAACTAGAACTCAAACAATGCACATAATACAGAAGAATTAAGTATTACACATCAAAAGATAAACCACACAGACAAAAATAAAAAAAATATACATTTTGGGTAATAACTACCATGGGCTGTGTATTCCACCCTCACAGGGTACCAGGTGCGGCGCACTGTGTAGGATTACCCTCGGTGGAGTAGTCCATCCTTGAGGGGTAGGCCTGTAAGGTACTACTGATGTTCTCTGCCAGAGGGTTAGTGGGCATAGTCCTGGTAATTTCGTTTTCGAGGTTTGATGAGTCCACATAATGTTTTGGATTTCTTTCTTGATGTTCATCAATGTTTGTTCAACTGTTTTTTTAACTGTTAATTTTCAAAACGCTTAGAGATAAGAACGCTTTGAGTATTTTAACGCACAGCTTTGCATGGCTGAAGCTACAGATATACTATGGTAAATTGACACAACTACAGCTGAGATAAATGTCTCACTAATCAAAGGAGCTAAATTACCCAGTGTTTGACTAAGCAGACACCAGCCCAGTCTGCCTTGATTAAATATGCGGCACTGACCAGACTTTGAAACACAGGTATTTTAAATTACAAAGAAAACCAGAAATCACAAAACTAACATGAGATTTGAACATACATTTAGAATAGATGTTTTGCTGAGGTTTAGATTGCAATAGCAGATAACAGGGTGAGATTTGAACATACATTTAGAATAGATATTTTGCTGAGGTTTAGATTGAGAGCCCAGTACCAATCCTAAATGGTTGTCTAGCTGAGCTCCAGGTGTGGGTGATGACAGTTGGCTGTGACTCAGTCCTGGTGAAACAGGTCCTTATGATAGAAGCTCACCAACAAAGGGCAGGGCTACAGCTCAGCTTTACTACCAACCAGACTTACGCTTGGGGGTTCAGAGTTACAAAACGCTGATCATGTGCGGAATCTTGGTGTACTGGATGGTGGAGTGACACTTACACATCGGTATCTGCCACAATCAGATCCTCATCTGAGGAACATAACCAGACTCCAGCACTTATTTCTCTCAGAAGATCTACCTACAGTCATACATGCACTTGTATCATCACACACAGATTACTGCAATGTCCTCTACCTGGGTCTCCCAGCAAAAGAATTGCACCGCTTGTAGCTTGTACAGAATGCAGCAGCCAGGCTGTTACCTAACCAGCCCGTTCCTGCCACATAACACCCATTCTCTGCTCCCTGCACTGGCTGCCTGTAAGATGGTGACTCTATTACATAATCTTACTGACTCTCCCAGCCCTTCATGACCAGGGTCCATGGTACCAGAACCAGCTTCTGCCTCCTTACTGCCCTGCTTTCTTACTTCCACCTGCACATGAAGGACTGTTACCAGCAGTACCAAGAATCCCCAAGCAATGCTGAGAGGTCAGGGGGAAGACATGGTGGTGGCACTAGTGCTGTAGCGCTGGCTGCCGGAGGCACTGTCAGTGGGTAATATTGTCCCCAAGCAGCACTGAGGTGTGGGGGGAGGCAGGGCGGGTGGCAGTTGGGGGAGATGGGGCAGTAGCGGGGGGAGATGGGGGGTGGCAATAGTGGGGGAGATAGCGGTGGTAGTAGTGGGGGGAGACGGTGACAGTAGTGGGAGAGGCAGGGCGGGTGGCAGTAGTGGGAGGAGACAGGGCAGGTGACAGCAGTGGGGGGGAGACAGGGCGGGTGGTCACAGTGCAGTACCAGGGGCTGCTGGAGGCAGTAAAGAGGTGTATGATTCCCGCACAGAACCAGTTGATAATTAGACTCAATGATTATTATGCTTATTTCTAATTAATCCCTTGTATGTGTTACTGTTATTTGCTTAGTCAGCCTTTGTGTGTTCTGTGTAATATTCCTGAAAGTAGTGCTGCTACCGATCTCATATCATTTGTAGTAACTTGGAAAAGATGAGATATGAGGTGCACTCTGAAAGCTTATAGGGGGTTACTCAGAGATGAACGCAGATGTGACATCACGCAGCCCCCCGGAAAATGGTCCCGGCCCGCCCGCGTTCACCCCTCAGGGATGCGACCGCAATGTGTGTGTCTGTGCGGCCACTGCCCACGTGCATTTTGCCACCACCAGCAAACTGCTGCGGGCCGCTATTGCGCCTGGGTCTGAATGACCCCCATAGACCTTTGGCTCTCCTGATATGTATCTGTTTTACTTACCTGCAATACTATAATGTAACTTGAATTGTTTCTGTGATTTAAGGATATTTTATCCATGTTGTGCAGAGTAAAGTATTTTTTAAGTTTAAAATATAGACAAAAATCTGTGTATTAAAGATATGAAATAAAGTCGTTTAAAAACAAAAGATTTCCGTTGAGTCTTTTTATGTGTCTGTGTATTATCTTATTTCCAGATAATTGTCGCTATGATGGCAGAAACAATTTCCTGTTAATGTGTCACTTGTAGTGTTACTTTTGTGTCCAGCGGGTGGGCTCGGGAATGTTATCCTTTTCCTCGCAGCCCCAGTTGCTGGAGAAAATGAAGGAGGAGCTGGTGACGGGTCACGTTCCGCTTGAGTTGACCATTTTCTCACCAGCAGGTCTTTCCACCTCTACAGACTTGTGTCCGGAAAGAGAGATACAACGTAGGCTTTAAACCTAGGATCGAGCACGGTGGCCAAAATGTAGTGATCTGATTTCAACAGATTGACCACCCTTGAATCCTGGCAAAGCGAATGAAGGGCTCCATCCACAAGTATTTCCAGGGAAGACGTTAAGACCGAGGGACTATGCACAGGCCCAAATGATAATTGTTTTATGATCCTTCTATGTATGAACCAACCGATAGAGGGAATAATCCAAAAGTGTTAATACCAAAGATTAGCTAATCTGGTTGGAGGTGCGCCATTAAGAAAATTGCAATGACTGGTTAGGGGGTTTAGAAAAAAACGCTAGTGGGCATATATCTAAAGAAGCCTTAATGTGTGGCGCACTCTTTTTCTTTGTTTCATGAATAAATTAAAACATAACTTTTATTTTTATTTAAGATAGATTTTTGAATAGGCATGAAATAAGTACCAACCAAGCATATCATTGTAAAACCCTGTACCAGATCAGAATCCTCAATCACATGTATTACCCATTCAGTACATATATAAATTGATAATTGACCACATCACAAAGATATGCACATTGAATAAAACAATATTGTTGGTAATAAAAGGTGTTCTCCTGTGACTGAGCATATCATGTGTAACCCTGTAACAGAGCACAGTTCTCTAAGGCATGCATATCCAATTCTACACATTTGTATCACTTCTGTGACAATATTGTTATTGAGAAGGGATATTCCCTGTAACAAGGTATACAATATGAAACCCTGTCACAGAGCGAGGTATACATTATATTATCCCAAGGTTAGTACATAGATAATATCCAGCTTTCTGCCTGTTTCATTCCAAAGGCCTGCTAAGTTGTCCCAACATGTATCTACACAATACTATTGCCAATCACTGAGTGACGCCTGATATAAATATAAATCAGTCAGATAACGAGTAGTAACCAGTGACTAGTAATGACGTCTGTATGTAATGAGTCCACAAATCAGGAGAACCACCTTTCTGTATCTCCAGCACCCGCTACAGAAATATAACATCTGAAGAATGAATGAGGTTGGGGAGAGAGTAGCAGCCTGTAATAATGATAATATATGCTGTTATATAAACAGTGCTATAACCATTCTTCTGGTAGAGATCGTTCCTCTGATAGATATAAAGAAGCTCTGGTGTATATAGGCTGAATCCCCCTTCTACTTTTATCCCATGTGCCGCGGGGCAGTGACTGGGAACAATGAGAGCAGGGAAAGCACCAGCACCAGAGCAGAAGGAAAGATGAAGTGCAGCAGCTTCTGCTGTCCCCGGGATCAGTCGCTCCTGATAATGTCTATTTATCATAAAAGAATTAGGGAGTCTCCATTGTAATGATATTCAGCATATACAATTTATTATCAAATAAGAGGCCACGCCCATTATTCTGCGCATAGGAGCGTGACCCAAGACAGACTTCATCAATGATACCTGTGTCTTCAGGACATTTAGGCTTACATATATATATAGTACATGATCATACAATAATTCATAACTGATCAATCAATGGGGTGTGCATCTAGATATCATGGGGAACATGGATTGGCTGATGGTGAATATCCGGAAGTGCCAAAGATGGTCAGTTGAGCTAATTGCACTGGCCGATCTTCTCCTGAAGATGGCAGACTGGCTCCATGAGTCTTGGATCTCCCATTCACATCAATTGGGCTTCTCAATAGGCCTTGTCAGCAAAGAGGTCATTCTTGTTCATCATGGCATGTTGTTTGTCCAAAGCAAAGGTCCATCAGATATTCATTATCATGTCCTCTTTCTCCTGACATAAAAACCTCATAAAATGTCATTAAGTTCTGGTTATCTAAATACAAGGGTCTCTATTAATAGATACGAAGTCTCTGTCAGGTGATAGAACACAAAGGTCGAGAAGAAAACATTACTGTCAGGAGAATTACCTCTATATGAGAATTGAGATATTTATTACCGATGCTAAAATGCTATATGTATAAAAGCACAATTTCTGAGGCAATACAGATGTATATTTGATTTTTCTTCATCATTCCTGCCTTTTGTTTAATCTCTAAACACAACATATAATTAATCAAATATTCATCGTATTCAACTTAATTTTCCCCAAATGAGTGTAGTAGTGTGAGATATGAGATAGGAAAAGGAAAACCCGTTCTCTGGATGCAATCGCCGGCACAAGTCCATTGAATATCGATGTGAAAAGTCTCAACTCTCCAGAAAACTTGGACAGATGAGGGAAATGAAAGAGGTAGCAACAGAATGTGTTCTATTCTTCTTCACCCTAGCCATAAGTTGTGGTTCCTTCTCACTATGTGTGTGTATGGAGCATGAGCATGTAAGCACCTATTAAGAGTATATTTCTGATAATTTACCTATGTGTGATAATACGACTATATTGCTATGTGTGATAATACTACTATATTGCTATGTGTGATAATACTACTATATTGCTATGTGTGATAATACTACTATATTGCTATGTGTGATAATACTACTATATGCTATGTGTGGTAATACTACTATATTACTATGTGTGATAATACTACTATATTGCTATGTGTGATAATACTACTATATTACTATGTGTGATAATACTACTATATTGCTATGTGTGATAATACTACTATATTACTATGTGTGATAATACTACTATATTACTATGTGTGATAATACTACTATATTACTATGTGTGATAATACTACTATATTGCTATGTGTGATAATACTACTATATTACTATGTGTGATAATACTACTATATTGCTATGTGTGCTAATACTACTATATTGCTATGTGTGATAATGCTACTATATTGCTATGTGTTATAATACTACTATATTGCTATGTGTGATAATACTACTATATTGCTATGTGTGATAATACTACTATATTACTATGTGTGATAATACTACTATATGCTATGTGTGATAATACTACTATATTGCTATGTGTGATAATACTACTATATTGCTATTTGTGATATTACTATATTACTATGTGTGATAATACTACTATATTACTATGTGTGATAATACTATTATATTGCTATGTATGATAATATTACTATATTACTATGTGTGATAATACTACTATATTACTATGTGTGATAATACTACTATATTGCTATGTGTGATATTACTATATTACTATGTGTGATAATACTACTATATTGCTATGTGTAAGAATACTACTATATTGCTATGTGTGATATTACTACTATATTGCTATTTGTGATATTACTATATTACTATGTGTGATAATACTACTATATGCTATGTGTGATAATACTACTATATTGCTATGTGTGATAATACTACTATATTACTATGTGTGATAATACTACTATATGCTATGTGTGATAATACTACTATATTGCTATGTGTGATAATAATACTATATTGCTATGTGTGATAATACTACTATATTGCGATGTGTGATAATACTACTATATTGCTATGTGTGATAATACTACTATATTACTATGTGTGATAATACTACTATATGCTATGTGTGATAATACTACTATATTGCTATGTGTGATAATACTACTATATTGCTATGTGTGATAATACTACTATATTACTATGTGTGATAATACTACTATATTGCTATGTGTGATAATACTACTATATTGCTACGTGTGATGATACTACTATATTGCTACGTGTGATGATACTACTATATTGCTATGTGTGATGATACTACTATATTGCTATGTGTGATAATACTACTATATTACTATGTGTGATAATACTACTATATTACTATGTGTGATAATACTACTATATTACTATGTGTGATAATACTACTATATTGCTATGTGTGATGATACTACTATATTGCTATGTGTGATAATACTACTATATTACTATGTGTGATAATACTACTATATTACTATGTGTGATAATACTACTATATTGCTATGTGTGATAATAGTACTATATTGCTATGTGTGATAATACTACTATATTGCTATGTGTGATGATAATACTACTATATTGCTATGTGTGATTATACTACTATATTGCTGTGTGTGATAATACTACTATATTGCTATGTGTGATAAATACTACTATATTGCTATGTGTGATAATAGTACTATATTGCTATGTGTGATAATACTACTATATTGCTATGTGTGATAATACTACTATATTACTATGTGTGATAATACTACTATATTGCTATGTGTGATAATACTACTATATTACTATGTGTGATAATACTACTATATTGCTATGTGTGATAATATTACTATATTACTATGTGTGATAATACTACTATATTACTATGTGTGATAATACTACTATATTGCTATGTGTGATATTACTATATTACTATGTGTGATAATACTACTATATTGCTATGTGTAAGAATACTACTATATTGCTATGTGTGATAATACTACTATATTGCTATTTGTGATATTACTATATTACTATGTGTGATAATACTACTATATGCTATGTGTGATAATACTACTATATTGCTATGTGTGATAATACTACTATATTACTATGTGTGATAATACTACTATATGCTATGTGTAATAATACTACTATATTGCTATGTGTGATAATAATACTATATTGCTATGTGTGATAATACTACTATATTGCTATGTGTGATAATACTACTATATTGCTATGTGTGATAATACTACTATATTACTATGTGTGATAATACTACTATATGCTATGTGTGATAATACTACTATATTGCTATGTGTGATAATACTACTATATTGCTATGTGTGATAATACTACTATATTACTATGTGTGATAATACTACTATATGCTATGTGTGATAATACTACTATATTGCTATGTGTGATAATACTACTATATTGCTACGTGTGATAATACTACTATATTGCTACGTGTGATAATACTACTATATTGCTATGTGTGATGATACTACTATATTGCTATGTGTGATAATACTACTATATTACTATGTGTGATAATACTACTATATTACTATGTGTGATAATACTACTATATTACTATGTGTGATGATACTACTATATTGCTATGTGTGATGATACTACTATATTGCTATGTGTGATAATACTACTATATTACTATGTGTGATAATAGTACTATATTACTATGTGTGATAATACTACTATATTACTATGTGTGATAATACTACTATATTGCTATGTGTGATAATAGTACTATATTGCTATGTGTGATAATACTACTATATTGCTATGTGTGATGATAATACTACTATATTGCTATGTGTGATTATACTACTATATTGCTATGTGTGATAATACTACTATATTGCTATGTGTGATAATACTACTATATTGCTATGTGTAAGAATACTACTATATTGCTGTGTGTGATAAATACTACTATATTGCTATGTGTGATAATAGTACTATATTGCTATGTGTGATAATACTACTATATTGCTATGTGTGATGATAATACTACTATATTGCTATGTGTGATTATACTACTATATTGCTATGTGTGATAATACTACTATATTGCTATGTGTGATAATACTACTATATTACTATGTGTGATAATACTACTATATGCTATGTGTGATAATACTACTATATTGCTATGTGTGATAATACTACTATATTGCTACGTGTGATAATACTACTATATTGCTACGTGTGATAATACTACTATATTGCTATGTGTGATGATACTACTATATTGCTATGTGTGATAATACTACTATATTACTATGTGTGATAATACTACTATATTACTATGTGTGATAATACTACTATATTACTATGTGTGATGATACTACTATATTGCTATGTGTGATGATACTACTATATTGCTATGTGTGATAATACTACTATATTACTATGTGTGATAATAGTACTATATTACTATGTGTGATAATACTACTATATTACTATGTGTGATAATACTACTATATTGCTATGTGTGATAATAGTACTATATTGCTATGTGTGATAATACTACTATATTGCTATGTGTGATGATAATACTACTATATTGCTATGTGTGATTATACTACTATATTGCTATGTGTGATAATACTACTATATTGCTATGTGTGATAATACTACTATATTGCTATGTGTAAGAATACTACTATATTGCTGTGTGTGATAATACTACTATATTGCTATGTGTGATAAATACTACTATATTGCTATGTGTGATAATAGTACTATATTGCTATGTGTGATAATACTACTATATTACTATGTGTGATGATAATACTACTATATTGCTATGTGTGATTATACTACTATATTGCTATGTGTGATAATACTACTATATTGCTATGTGTGATAATACTACTATATTGCTATGTGTAAGAATACTACTATATTACTATGTGTGATAATATTACTATTTTGCTATGTGTGGGGTACTGCAGTGTAGGTAACGGTCCATTACCATAAGCTTGCTCCGTGGCTTCTTTTCAGGCCATGAGTATTTTTTTCACACGAGCATCCAAGGACAGGCAGGCAGGCATTTGATTGTTACATAAATGATAAAGATTATAAGAATTATTATCATAACAGTGTAATATTTGGTAAAGCAATTTTTTAACATTCCGGCTCCGATCCATCGGAAGGGGTCCCAATCAGCCGATTGGGTCATATGTTCTTGTATATCCTGCAGCAACTTAACCTTTTCAATGGGATTATAATTATCTGAGATGATAAAACAACACATTCCTTTAAATTGTTCACAACCACTTCCTGCTTTAAGTAACAGGTAGTCAATGGCTACTCTATTTTGTATCATATCATCTCTTACTTCTCTGAGTTCTTCATTTATAAGAGCAATAGCCGTACTGGTGGCATTTATGGTTTTAGCCAATCTACAGGCTATGCTATTTATCACCCTTGTGTTATACAGGCTAAGTCCTGGGACTCCTATGAGTGAAAAGGCTAATGCTGAGTATTGTGCCTTGCTAAGTAATGGTAAGTCTGACTGGCAATCAGGATCTAAAGACATTTTTTCTGTACTGTGAGAGTCCAAAGTAGTTATGTTTGCGTGAGCTGCTACAAAGGTGAGTCTGCCTAAATAACAAATATCCATGTGATCTGCTGGGTAATAAGAATATGCAATATCCCCACATACTAATAATAAGCCCCTGGGCATGTATATGTCAATTCTAGGGCTGCTTATTGTTATCAAGTGCATTTTGGGGTAACCCCTAAAGACTCAAACTGTGGCTTACCACCAACAATATCCCAACAGTTCTTTTCAGATATACTAGGCTGGATCTCCAGCTTATACCTGGTGGTGAGATACCACCCAATTTTATCTTCCGGGTTATTGGTCCCTAATGTTTCCATGTTTATGTCTATAAAGGTGATATTTTTCCTGGTAGCAATTCTATCTTCTGCATTTCTTCTATTGTTATTGGAATACATATAAAGCAGGTCTTATAAGCTTCTCCCACATGTTTGGGTGGTACTACACAGAAAGCATTACTATGGGCGGCAGCTGGGGCCAGTTCTACAAAGGTGTTCCTCTCATATACTCCAGCTTTTCTCACTGGGCCCTCATAGGGGTTGTCACTTATCGTTGTGTTCTGATTCTTATTTTCTCATTCCTCGGGGAGCCATTCCTGATCATGGAGTGCATGGTGTGTGTCTGAGTGTCGTGTCTGATTCCTCTCCTCACCGTCATAACACCATACTATGCAATCATTCTGGGGGATCCTTCCACAGTGGGTACAGATACATCTATACACATTTACCATTTTGTGGTACTCGGTCTGTTCTATGGGGGCTCTGACTGTGCGTGCACCTCCAAAGAGCAATGGGTTATCATGGCACCAATCTATACATCTTTGCTCAGGGTTCCGTCCGCAATATTTACAAATACATCTGGCTATTGGGGGTAGCTGCTGACATCTATTTGGGTATACCTCTTTAGCCTCTCTTTTCTTCCTCTCATTTCTAGTGTCTAGGGGTGTGATGAGAGGTACATAACTAGGATAAGGATGTGTTACCTCCTCAAAGGTCATCAGAGACTGACCCTTCCCTGGGCCCTCAGTCATCCTTGTCAATAAGTAGTAAGTCAATAATCCCCCCATCCATATAATTATTCCTAGGCTTACAACCGATATTCCAATCTTGATGGCCCGTCTGGATCTTTTCTTCACCTGATTGGGGTTTAGCAACACTGACTGTCCCACATCATTCTCAACCTACATCTTACCAAACCAGGCTATTTTTATTATCTCTTAGTCTCTGGTTATTGAGGTTCCTCAAAGAGAGCCTGCAAGTTCAATGGTTCTGCAGCTTCTTCCTCTGGAGGCTTTTTCTGGGACTCTGCTCTTCCCGTCCTCAGTCACTTTCTTGCAATGCAATGCATGTATCTAAGCCGATTTCTCTGCAACCTTTACTGCCGTGGGCATGGTCAGCAGTACTTGGTATGGTCCCTCCCACCTGTCTACAAATGAACCAGAGCGTAAGAAATTTCTAACCATTACAAATTTTCCTGGTTTCACGTCATGGCATTTCAAGTCAATTTGATTAGCACCTTTAGAGAGAATTCGTCCTTTGTGTATTTGTTTGAATTGTTCATGCAAGTCTAGGACATATTTTGTGGTTAGATTATGTAGTGTGGAGTGGCTTTCTTCTGGGCCTATCATCAGGTTGGGATGTTTTCCAAATAACACCTCATAATGGGACAGACTGAGAGGAGGTTTGGGAGTCACTCTAATACCGTGTAGTACGATGGGCAGTGCCTCTACCCAGTTTAGGCTTGTCTCTTCAATGACCTTGGAAAGTTTATTCTTTATGGTATAATTAGCTCTCTCCACGAGTCCAGCTGCCTGGGGTCCATAAGGACAATGGAGTTTGGACTCTATACCCATGATCCTACACATCTCTTGGAAGACCTTACCCGTGAAGTGTGTGCCTTGATCTGACTCAATGATCTCTGGAATACCATATCTAGATACAAACTCCTGTACTAGCTTCTTAGCTGTGAAATGTGCTGTGCAGGCTACCGCTGGGTAGGCCTCAGGTCAACCACTGAAGACATCAACACAAACAAGTACATATTTGAAATTTCTATAGGGTAGTAATTGGATGAAGTCTATCTGTATTGCCTGGAAGGGTCCTCGGGTATGTGGGATATGGGCAATTGGTGCTGGGACAGTCTTACCTGGGTTCTTTCTTAGACAGATAAGGCATGATTGAGCTTTCTTACCTGCATAGGATGAGAAACCAGGGGCAAACCAGTAGGCCCTGAGGGTCTTTACCATACCTTCCGTTCCTAGATGAGTGAGCCTGTGGGCTGCCTCAGCCAGGCTTGGTAGAATGGCTTTTGGTGCTACCGGTCTTCCTGTCGTGTCCCTCCAGATACCAGAGGAATCTGGATTGCACCCTTTGAGCTTCCACGAGGATATTTCCTGCTTTGAACAAGATTGGTACAAATGCATTAATTTTTCCAGTGTTACAGGTGAAAATATTTGTAACAAGATGAGACTCCGTATCACTGGCACGGAGCCATGATTGTTTAATGCCACTGAGAATGCTGCTTTTGCTGTTTGATCAGCAAAGGCATTTCCTTACGACACCGGGTCTGGGTGGCTTGTGTGAGCTTGACATTTGATGACTGCTACCTCTTTTGGTAACAATACCACTTCCATCAGGTACTTAACTATCTCTGCGTGAGAGATCGGTGTTCCATTTGATGTTAAAAAAATGTCTGTTTCCAAATAGCGGAAAAATTGTGCAGAAAGGCAAATGCATATTGTGAGTCAGTATAAATGTTAATAATTCTGTTTTGTGCCAAGTAACATGCCCTCCCCAACGCTATGAGTTCTTCTTTTTGGGCAGAGTGTGGTGGTGGAAGCGGGAGTGCTTCAATGACGTGTATCGTCCACTATGGCGTATCCAGATGTCAGAATGCCCATGTCATTCTGGCGGTGGCAGCTACCATCAACATACAGGTTCAGGTCTGCATTCTGTATCTCTGTCTCTTATATCTAGTCTTGGAGTGCATAAAGTCTGGGTCACCTTTTCACAATCATGATCATCTATCTTCTCCCCACTTTGTGACTGTCCAGTCACACCTGGGAGGAAATTTGCTGGATTCAAAGTTGTACAGCGCTGCAATATTATGTTGGGGGGCTTAAGAAGCACAAGTTCCCATTTGGTTAACCTGGACGCTGTGATGTTTTGTGGCGGAACCGTTTAGTAAAGCAGCAACTGTGTGCGGGACATTCAAGTAGAGTGTGTGTGCTAGAACTATGTCTACTGTCTTGTCAACAAGTGTAGCTGCTGCAGCCACTGCACACAAATATTGTGGCAGCCCCCTAGCTACTGTATCCAGCTGTGTGCTGTAATATCCCACTGGGCAGTGCCAGTCCCCATTTTTCTGAGTTAGTACTCCAGCAGCACAGCCGTCGAGCTCTGTACAAAAGAGAAAAAATGGTTTTGTGTAACATGGGAAGCCCAGAGCTGGGGTGGCAGTGAGGGCTTCCTTCAACTGGTGAAACGCTAGTAGTGTGGTGTCATCATGGATGGCCGGATCAGGCTTTTTTATGGATACCAGTTCCTGGAGAGGGAGTGCTATAGCAGCATATCCTGGTATCCTATGTCTACAGAAAGAGGTCATCCCTAAAAAGGTGCGTATTTGCTTTTGGGTGATTGGCAGAGGCATATTCTGTATGGCCTTGATGCGTGATGGTAGGAGATGGTGCTGTCCTTGGGAGAGGCAGTGACCTAGGTACTGCACTTTCTGCTGGGACAGCTGTAGTTTGGCTTTGTTGGCCTTCAAGCCAATTGAGGCGAGGAAAGTCAACAGGGACACTGAGTCTTCCCACAATTCCTTCTCTGTCTGTGAACACAATAACAAATCGTCAACATATTGAATAAGCACTGAGTTGTGTGTTGGGTACCAATTCTGCAATTTATCATGGAGGGCTTGGCTAACATAAGTAGGAGCATCTTATTGCCCCTGGGGCATACGAGTCCAGGTATGCTGTTGACCCTTAAATGTAAACGCAAACAGGTACTGACAGTCTGGATGTAATGGAATGGAGAAAAACGCTTAGCATGGGTCAATAACTGTAAAAAAAACTGCATCCGGCGGGACCTGCGTAAGGATCGTAGCGGGGTTGGGCACCACAGGGTGGCAAGCTTGTATGACTGCATTAAGCACACACAAGTCCTGCACGATACGGTAAGTTTGCGCGGGGCTCGGTTTTTGAACTGGAAAGATCGGAGAATTTGCAACACTGACGCATTTGCGCAAGACCCCCTGGTGCAGAAGTGAGCGGATGGATGGGTATGCCCCTTCCTCCACTCCCGGTTTCAGCGGGTACTGCGTGATGCATGGTGGGGACTTTCCTGGCTGCAGCTTTACCATAATAGGGTCCACATCTTGAAGTAAGCCTACCTCATCCTTATACTGTGCCCATAAGGAGCTGGGAACTGCTTGCAGTATGTCTTCACGCATATGGGAGTTGGTTTGCTCAAGGTGCAATGACAGGAGTGGGACTGGTGTGTCTACCAGCACTTGTGCATTGCTTTCTAGTGATTTGGGAATGTCTAAGTAAATACCATCCGCTGTGCAGTAAATGGTGCCTTTGAGTTTACATAGTAGGTCACGGCTAAGCAAGTTTGCTGGTGCGTTGGATGCTAGTAAGAAAGTGTGTGTATCATTCAATGGTCCCATCTGTATATTACTATCAGCTAGTATTGGTAAGTGCTGTAATTGTCCTGAGACTCCGACCGCTGGGACCGTGTGCCCTGAAAGCGTCTGTGAAGGTAGTGCAGTGGTAAGTAGTGACTTAGCCGCTCCAGTGTCTAGTAAAAAAGAAACAGGTTCATTATTTCCATGCACAGTAACCGAGGGTTCCTCAATGTGTTGGCATTGCACGCTGCATAATGAAGACACTGGATGGCTTCAGTATGATTGCTGCTGCCAGCGTGACACCTGATTGTGTGGGCTGCCCTGATTGCTCACATGGGGTCCTTGGTTATCATACTGGTGGTAAGGAGTCTGTGTGGGGCAGCTGGGTGTCCCCACATTTCCATGTGGGTATAATCTGTGCTGTGAGATCACCTGACTCCTGCAATATCTAGCTCTATGGCCGTACTTACCGCATGCAAAGCATGCCATTAGGTCTGGGTGTCTGATAATGGGTAACTGACCTCCACTGAGGAGGCTGGCACAGCTGGGCTTATAACGGTATCTCCTTCACCTTTCACTTCTGCCCTACCCAGTAATTTTGTTGTGTGCATATGATTCAGTGTTACAGTGTCCGTGTCAGTCTCTATGATAGCCTGGTCTGTAGGGACTTGTATGGTGTAAGCTGCAAGCTGATCTTGAGTGGCAGTGTCAATTACTTCTTGTTTCCCCGTGCGATGAAATACCCGCTGTCCTGTGTTATTTAGTATTCTGTAATTAAACCTTGGTCCCTGTCTGAGTGTTCTAATTGACTGTACAATTTGCTGAGGTGTACTAGTGATATTAAGACATGCCTGATTACCGCTTATATATACAGGAGAGGCCACCGGTGGAGTAGCAATGGAAAGCTTAGGTAGCAGAAGCTGATAGAAATCAGGGGAAGAAGCAGAAAGATGTGAAACAGAAGAGTCACTTGATATTATAGATGCCAGTTGCTGGATATTGTCATGTAGTGTGTCTGCATCCTGTGTTGATTTCCTATGCTGTTCTTGTTGTGGGCATGCGTGGGCATAGCTATATGTAGTGGGTGAACTGTGTGTTTGCTGCGTGCTGCCAGTGAGTGGAGGGGGGGCTCAGCTTGGTGCGCCCTGTGCTGCTGGAGAAGTGCCAGAAGCTGGTGGCTGTGGAATATGAGACGCCTGTGGAACGTTAGAAAGTGTATTTTGAGAAACAGCAAACTGGATAAGAGTTGCGTCATCCTCAATAGTTGAAATATCATTAGGTGCATTTTGTAGTGACTGTAATTCTTTCACAGGGTATAGTGATGCTGGTAATGATGTGATATTATTGTATGGTGGAGGATTGTTATGTGAGTTTGCAATGTCAGTACATGTGTTATTATCATTATCTGCAGTCCAGTTACACATTTCCTTTTTCCACAAATCTAAAACTTGTAAATGCTTAATGCGATCATTAGGTTTTATAACTGACTTTATTCTTTTTTTTTCAAGAGACTGAAGCACCGCGGGGTTAAAACTTCCCGTAATAGGAAATGGTATTGCCTCATTCTGTGTGATGTCACTACACTTTGAAATAAACTGGACGCACGGTCGCCCATAAATGCTAAGCATACAATTTACTGCGGTGCCGTCGTTACAATTTGACAAGTCACTTCCCATTTTTCTACAACAACTCTATCTTATTTCTCCCAATTTAAAGCCCAGACTGCTCTTTTGTGGCCACAAAAAGAGTCTCCAATAGACAGCGTAGCAGCGTTTTTCACAAATGTGGTTTTGCCAAACGTATAACTTATAACAACAAGTGACTCACATCCTTATTACCTCATTCCTGATTTTTCTTCAGCAGTTATTTAGATTTTCTGAAGTAACAGGTCTGTAGAGCGTGCCTTTATAGGTAGATCGTCCAGATAGGGGACAGTCGTCACACCCTGCTTCTGAAGTAGGGCCATTATGACCGCCATGACCTTTGTGAACACTCTGGGAGCAGGAGAGAGACCAAAAGGAAGGGCCTGGAACTGGAAATGAGTGTCCTGTATCGCAAACTGGAGAAAAGCCTGATGAGGAGGCCAAATGGGAACATGTAAGTATGCATCCTTGGTGTCTAAGGATGCCAGAAACTCATTTTGCTCAAAACCCGCAATAACAGACTGGAGGGATTCCATCTTTAACTTGAATACCCTCAAATACGGATTGAGATCCTTCAAGTTCAGGATTGGTCTGACCGAGCCGTCCGGCTTTGGTACAAGAAACAGGCTTGAGTGATAGCCCTGTTTCCGATGATGAGAGGGAACAGGGATTGTGGATAGAAGCTTCTGGACCGCTGCCAGCAAGGCAACTCCTCTGTCGTCAGAAACTGGTAAACCCGTGGTAAATAAATGTTGAGGCGGTCGGGCTTGAAAATTGAGCTTGTAACCGCAAATGATGAGATCCCTGACCCAAGCATCTGGACAGGATTGTACCCAGGCCTCCCTGAAATCCCACAGACGAGCTCCCACCTTGTGGTCTCCCAGGTGGGAGGGAAGCCCGTCATGCGGTGGTAGCCGTGGAGGACTTAACCTCTGACTGGGTTAGGCTGTGAAACCTCTGCCTCTACCTTTATGGCCACGGGCGACAGAAGATCCTCCCCTGCCCTGTCCTCGAAACCTAGAAGGAGCACGAAAGGATTGAAAGGAGGGACCCCTATAGGGCCCGCGAGAGGCTGGAGCAGCAGAAGGAAGATAAGTCAACTTACCTCCAGTAGCCTGAGAAATCCAGGCATCCAGATCCTTACCGAAACAGGACCTCTCCTGTAAAGGGCAACACTTCTGCTGCCCTTTTGGACTCTGTATCCACCTGCCATTGCCGCAGCCAGAGAGCTCTGCGAACCGAAATTGCTAAAGCGGAAATCCTAGCTCTGAGAATACAGATGTCCTTGGAAGCCTCGCAAAGATAAAGGGCTGATTCGCGGATGTGTTCTGCCAACAGAATAAGTTGATCCACTGGCAAATCATCACGAAGTCCAGAGGACAATTGTTCCGCCCAAGCTTCCATTGCCTTGTTGACCCAACAACCTACCTGCGCCGGGAAATGTAATACCCCCGCCGCCGAGTAAATAGTCTTCAAGGTGGATTCCAACTTCCTATCCGACGCTTCCTTCAGCGAAGTCGCTCCAGGAACCGGCAGAACTGTCTTCTTAGACGAGACACCGAAGGCTCTACAATCGGAGAGGTCTCATAACGCTTCCTGTTATCTGCGGGAAAAGGATAGGAAGACATTTTTCCTGATACCTGAAATTTTGCGAGCGCATCCAGCTCCTTCAAAACAGGAAAGGTCACCGACAGGCATTGGTTGGTGACAAAGCTTGAAGGGCATAAGGTGTCCTGCTCCGTATCCTCCACCTGTAATACTGAGCGAATAGCAGTAATAAGCACCTCAATACCCTGAGCTACTGGATCAGAGTCCTCGTACACCTGTATATCTACCACCGCCTCATCTAATAGAGGCATATCATCATCAGATTTGTGTAACACAGAAGCTAGCAATCTCTTTTTTGAAGCCTGTGGAGGGGGACTAAAGGACGGGGCTTGGGAAGGGATTACAGCCCTAGAGAGACCTTCAACTGATTTCACCAGGGAATGAGCCCATGCTGGTTCAGGCTCCGGTATCGGGAAAAGCTGTCGGACCCGGGCCATCTCTCTATCTTCCCGAGAAGCCTTCAGTTCCCCAGTCAACAGGGACATAACCTCTGTGAGCTGTGTTGTACAACCAGGGGCGCTCTGGGGCTCTAATGAGGGCTGAGCAGAAGGCTCCGACCCACAATCCTCACATAAAGGGGAATTTTCAGACTGTCCCTGGGAGAATTTTACAGAACATTTCTGACATTGGAAAATGTTCTGTGCTGCCTTGGAGCCCTTTCCTGCCATAGCAGCACCTGTCACCCTCCCCCCCACACACAGCAATAGGCAGAAGGGGAGGGGGGGGGGGACAGCAGGGAGAAGCGCAGCCACAGCAGCCCTGATAGTAAAGGTACAGGTGCCTCACTGTTCCCCTAGTGCCCCCCAGTCCCCACTGAAACTGTCTCACTGACCGGAATGATGCCTCTGAGTCTCCTCTTCTCTGCAGCATTGTAAAATGGCTGCCAGCGCGCGCTGAGCCCAGCGGTGCAGAGCGGGGTTAAGCCCACCCATAATGGCGCCAAATTCAAACTTGCAAGGCGCCTCCAGTGGAATCCCCGTGCCGGCTCTGTGAGCCGCGCTGAGCGGGGAGCTGCGAGCGGAGGGAGCGGGAGAAAGTGAGCCGGGGACGGAGACCAGAACGGAGAGCGGGAGTAGGGAGAGCCACTGTAAATTAGAGCGGGGAGTGATGTGAGCCGCCGGAGACCACAGCGGGGAGTAGGGAGAGCCACTGTAAATTAGAGCGGGGAGTGATGTGAGCCGCCGGAGACTACAGCGGGGAGCGCGGAGTAGGGAGAGCCACTGTAAATTAGAGCAGGGAGTGATGTGAGCCGCCGGAGACCACAGCGGGGAGCGCGGGGGTTTGTGGCGCGGCTGAGTACTTTCTCTTAGCTCCTGCATTAGAGATCAAGCAGGTCTTTACTTACTGGGTGAGCCAACTGTTTAGACTAAAGTTTTTACTCAGCACTGCTGCTGATGGAGTGTCCCCGCCACCCGCCACACGCAGTGGTGTTTGGCCACATATACTTACCACTGCCGTGCTGCCGGAATCTCCTGCTGATGGAGCGGCCCCGACACGCGCCGCACGCAGCGGTGTCCGGCCAGCTCCGGAGAGCTCAGTGTCTCCTTCAGCCGGGGCCCATCCCGAGCCGCATGCAGCTGTGATGGGACCCCGCCGGCAGCTCCCGCGGTGCAGACTGGCAGTGGCAGAACTGCCAGTCTGTGAAGAAGATTTTTTTTATAATTTATTGAGAAAACCCAAGAGTGACCAGCTCCCTTGTGCACAAAACAAAGACTGACTTGGAGGGGGACATAGTAGGGGAGGAACTAGCCACAGTGTTAAGAGTTTTAAAGTCCCAGCTCCCAGTTACTCCCTTCTATATCCCCATTGTAACTGCGCTCCAGTGACCCCTAGTGGATAAAGGAGAAATATACAGATCCCACAGCGGGCTCCCCCCCTTTACTACACCTGTACCAGTGTCTGGTTGTGGAGGATCCCTGGAGGAGCTTGGGGATCTCTAGTCATGGACCCATATACTGGAACCTTGTTGTTGTGTCTGGAGGCTATGAGGACCACATCCGGCTGGCCTCACTTGTGAAACAGGATCTGGAAAACCACTGGGTGCAGGGACCATTCTCTGTTGTGTACATCGCGACGGCTGATGAAGTCTACATCTTAGTTTAGAACTCCTGGGATGAAGACCGCAGCTATGGTTAGGAGGTGGCGTTCGGCCCACTGCAGAACGTGAACTACTTCCTTCATTGTCAACCAACTGCAGGTGCCTCCCTGATTGTTTAGGTTGATTACTGCTGTGGCATTGTTGGATTGGATCTGAAAGGGTTTGCCCAGAAGAACTTCCAGCACCAGAATGAGTGCTCTGTAGACAACTCATAACTCAAGGTCGTTTATCGGTAAGCAGGTTTCTGCATGTAAGTTGTCTGGTTACTGCGCCCCATCCGGAGACTGGCATCCGTGGTAAGCAGTACACAATCCAGGATCCATAAGGGTCGCACCTTGTTCAGATGTGCCGTCTGGAGCCACCAGACTAGTAACAGTCTGACCTTCGGAGAGAGGACCATCGTCTGGGACCAGAACTGATGTGGTTGTCCAGTCATTCGGGTCAGGATCAGGTGTCGTAGAGCGTAGCGCTCAGGTCTGAATTCCCCCCTTTGTCTGTGTGACAGGAAGGAGGAAACTGATTCATGCAGTTATCTCCTTTTATAATGTCATTTATTATCCTGATTGGATGGAAGAGACATGGAGGACTCACCCCCGGAGATAGTGTATTACTGTATAGAGTGCTGTGACCCCTGTGTAGGTATTATACCATCTGCTTTCTGTGTGAACATCTGGCTGTATGATATCCCCTGGGAATAGGGAGGGGCCTTATCAGGACTTGATTTCAGCGAATAAACATCTTTTTCCTCAAGACGACCGCTTCATCTTGCGACCAGCAGGGGTATGCCAAACGTAGCCCCGTTCTGCTGTCCAGGGTAACCCTGGCATCTCCAAGCTCCGCCTTCAGCCAACTACCGTGAAGAGCCCTGGTCAGGTGACCAGTGCGGATCAGTGTAAACCTACAGTGACGCTAGTGTACACAGGTTTATCTCCATTATTACACACACAAATGTTGTACAGCCAGTATAATCTTATTAGAGGGGCCGCGCGCCATTACGTGGGCGGAGCCTCCCTCACAGCGAGACCAGCGGCTCACAGGCGCCATTTCCAGCAGCTGCTGATCTCCAGGCTGCATACCGAGCACTGCTCCTCCACAGACCCTGCTACACAGCCTTGTACTGGTACCAGGGGGGAGCATATAAATAGTAAATACACCAGCTCCTTTATCTCAGGCACTGGCTTATGCCCAGCAGAGCACTGCTCCTCCACAGACCCTGCTACACAGCCTTGTACTGGTACCAGGGGGGAGCATATAAATAGTAAATACACCAGCTCCTTTATCTCAGGCACTGGCTTATGCCCAGCAGAGCACTGCTCCTCCACAGACCCTGCTACACAGCCTTGTACTGGTACCAGGGGGAGCATATAAATAGTAAATACACCAGCTCCTTTATCTCAGGCACTGGCTTATGCCCAGCAGAGCGCTGCTCCTCCACAGACCCTGCTACACAGCCTTGTACTGGTACCAGGGGGAGCATATAAATAGTAAATACACCAGCTCCTTTATCTCAGGCACTGGCTTATGTCCAGCAGAGCGCTGCTCCTCCACAGACCCTGCTACACAGCCTTGTACTGGTACCAAGGGGAGCATATAAATAGTAAATACACCAGCTCCTTTATCTCAGGCACTGGCTTATGCCCAGCAGAGCACTGCTCCTCCACAGACCCTGCTACACAGCCTTGTACTGGTACCAGGGGGGAGCATATAAATAGTAAATACGCCAGCTCCTTTATCTCAGGCACTGGCTTATGCCCAGCAGAGCACTGCTCCTCCCAGACCCTGCTACACAGCCTTGTACTGGTACCAGGGGGGAGCATATAAATAGTAAATACACCAGCTCCTTTATCTCAGGCACTGGCTTATGCCCAGCAGAGCACTGCTCCTCCACAGACCCTGCTACACAGCCTTGTACTGGTACCAGGGGGAGCATATAAATAGTAAATACACCAGCTCCTTTATCTCAGGCACTGGCTTATGCCCAGCAGAGCACTGATCCTCCACAGACCCTGCTACACAGCCTGTACTGGTACCAGGGGGAGCATATAAATAGTAAATACACCAGCTCCTTTATCTCAGGCACTGGCTTATCCCCAGCAGAGCACTGCTCCTCCACAGACCCTGCTACACAGCCTTGTACTGGTACCAGGGGGGAGCATATAAATAGTAAATACACCAGCTCCTTTATCTCAGGCACTGGCTTATGCCCAGCAGAGCGCTGCTCCTCCACAGACCCTGCTACACAGCCTTGTACTGGTACCAGGGGGGAGCATATAAATAGTAAATACATCAGCTCCTTTATCTCAGGCACTGGCTTATGCCCAGCAGAGCACTGCTCCTCCACAGACCCTGCTACACAGCCTTGTACTGGTACCAAGGGGGAGCATATAAATAGTAAATACACCAGCTCCTTTATCTCAGGCACTGGCTTATGCCCAGCAGAGCACTGCTCCTCCACAGACCCTGCTACACAGCCTGTACTGGTACCAAGGGGGAGCATATACATAGTAAATACACCAGCTCCTTTATCTCAGGCACTGGCTTATGCCCAGCAGAGCACTGCTCCTCCACAGACCCTGCTACACAGCCTGTACTGGTACCAGGGGGAGCATATAAATAGTAAATACACCAGCTCCTTTATCTCAGGCACTGGCTTATGCCCAGCAGAGCACTGCTCCTCCACAGACTCTGCTACACAGCCTTGTACTGGTACCAGGGGGAGCATATAAATAGTAAATACACCAGCTCCTTTATCTCAGGCACTGGCTTATGTCCAGCAGAGCACTGCTCCTCCCCAGACCCTGCTACACAGCCTGTACTGGTACCAGGGGGGAGCATATAAATAGTAAATACACCAGCTCCTTTATCTCAGGCACTGGCTTATGCCCAGCAGAGCACTGCTCCTCCACAGACCCTGCTACACAGCCTTGTACTGGTACCAGGGGGAGCATATAAATAGTAAATACACCAGCTCCTTTATCTCAGGCACTGGCTTATGCCCAGCAGAGCACTGCTCCTCCACAGACCCTGCTACACAGCCTTGTACTGGTACCAAGGGGGAGCATATAAATAGTAATACACCAGCTCCTTTATCTCAGGCACTGGCTTATGCCCAGCAGAGCACTGCTCCTCCACAGACCCTGCTACACAGCCTTGTACTGATACCAATGGGGAGCATATAAATAGTAAATACACCAGCTCCTTTATCTCAGGCACTGGCTTATGCCCAGCAGAGCGCTGCTCCTCCACAGACCCTGCTACACAGCCTTGTACTGGTACCAGGGGGGAGCATATAAATAGTAAATACACCAGCTCCTTTATCTCAGGCACTGGCTTATCCCCAGCAGAGCACTGCTCCTCCACAGACCCTGCTACACAGCCTGTACTGGTACCAGGGGGAGCATATAAATAGTAAATACACCAGCTCCTTTATCTCAGGCACTGGCTTATGCCCAGCAGAGCACTGCTCCTCCACAGACCCTGCTACACAGCCTTGTACTGGTACCAGGGGGAGCATATAAATAGTAAATACACCAGCTCCTTTATCTCAGGCACTGGCTTATGCCCAGCAGAGCACTGCTCCTCCACAGACCCTGCTACACAGCATTGTACTGGTACCAGGGGGAGCATATAAATAGTAAATACACCAGCTCCTTTATCTCAGGCACTGGCTTATGCCCAGCAGAGCGCTGCTCCTCCACAGACCCTGCTACACAGCCTTGTACTGGTACCAGGGGGGAGCATATAAATAGTAAATACACCAGCTCCTTTATCTCAGGCACTGGCTTATCCCCAGCAGAGCACTGCTCCTCCACAGACCCTGCTACACAGCCTGTACTGGTACCAAGGGGGAGCATATAAATAGTAAATACACCAGCTCCTTTATCTCAGGCACTGGCTTATGCCCAGCAGAGCACTGCTCCTCCCCAGACCCTGCTACACAGCCTGTACTGGTACCAGGGGGAGCATATAAATAGTAAATACACCAGCTCCTTTATCTCAGGCACTGGCTTATGCCCAGCAGAGCACTGCTCCTCCACAGACCCTGCTACACAGCCTGTACTGGTACCAGGGGGGAGCATATAAATAGTAAATACACCAGCTCCTTTATCTCAGGCACTGGCTTATGCCCAGCAGAGCGCTGCTCCTCCACAGACCCTGCTACACAGCCTGTACTGGTACCAAGGGGGAGCATATAAATAGTAAATACGCCAGCTCCTTTATCTCAGGCACTGGCTTATGCCCAGCAGAGCACTGCTCCTCCGCAGACCCTGCTACACAGCCTGTACTGGTACCAGGGGGAGCATATAAATAGTAAATACACCAGCTCCTTTATCTCAGGCACTGGCTTATGCCCAGCAGAGCACTGCTCCTCCACAGACCCTGCTACACAGCCTGTACTGGTACCAGGGGGAGCATATAAATAGTAAATACACCAGCTCCTTTATCTCAGGCACTGGCTTATGCCCAGCAGAGCACTGCTCCTCCACAGACCCTGCTACACAGCCTGTACTGGTACCAGGGGGGAGCATATAAATAGTAAATACACCAGCTCCTTTATCTCAGGCACTGGCTTATGTCCAGCAGAGCGCTGCTCCTCCACAGACCCTGCTACACAGCCTTGTACTGGTACCAGGGGGGAGCATATAAATAGTAAATACACCAGCTCCTTTATCTCAGGCACTGGCTTATGCCCAGCAGAGCGCTGCTCCTCCACAGACCCTGCTACACAGCCTTGTACTGGTACCAGGGGGGGAGCATATAAATAGTAAATACACCAGCTCCTTTATCTCAGGCACTGGCTTATGCCCAGCAGAGCACTGCTCCTCCACAGACCCTGCTACACAGCCTGTACTGGTACCAGGGGGAGCATATAAATAGTAAATACACCAGCTCCTTTATCTCAGGCACTGGCTTATGTCCAGCAGAGCACTGCTCCTCCACAGACCCTGCTACACAGCCTGTACTGGTACCAGGGGGAGCATATAAATAGTAAATACACCAGCTCCTTTATCTCAGGCACTGGCTTATGTCCAGCAGAGCACTGCTCCTCCACAGACCCTGCTACACAGCCTTGTACTGGTACCAGGGGGAGCATATAAATAGTAAATACACCAGCTCCTTTATCTCAGGCACTGGCTTATGCCCAGCAGAGCATTGCTCCTCCACAGACCCTGATACACAGCCTGTACTGGTACCAGGGGGGAGCATATAAATAGTAAATACACCAGCTCCTTTATCTCAGGCACTGGCTTATGCCCAGCAGAGCGCTGCTCCTCCACAGACCCTGCTACACAGCCTGTACTGGTACCAAGGGGAGCATATAAATAGTAAATACACCAGCTCCTTTATCTCAGGCACTGGCTTATGCCCAGCAGAGCACTGATCCTCCACAGACCCTGCTACACAGCCTTGTACTGGTACCAGGGGGGAGCATATAAATAGTAAATACGCCAGCTCCTTTATCTCAGGCACTGGCTTATGCCCAGCAGAGCGCTGCTCCTCCACAGACCCTGCTACACAGCCTTGTACTGGTACCAGGGGGAGCATATAAATAGTACATACACCAGCTCCTTTATCTAAGGCACTGGCTTATGTCCAGCAGAGCACTGCTCCTCCACAGACCCTGCTACACAGCTTGTACTGGTACCAGGGGGAGCATATAAATAGTAATACACCAGCTCCTTTATCTCAGGCACTGGCTTATGTCCAGCAGAGCACTGCTCCTCCACAGACCCTGCTACACAGCCTGTACTGGTACCAGGGGGAGCATATAAATAGTAAATACACCAGCTCCTTTATCTCAGGCACTGGCTTATGCCCAGCAGAGCACTGCTCCTCCACAGACCCTGCTACACAGCCTGTACTGGTACCAAGGGGAGCATATAAATAGTAAATACACCAGCTCCTTTATCTCAGGCACTGGCTTATGCCCAGCAGAGCACTGCTCCTCCACAGACCCTGCTACACAGCCTTGTACTGGTACCAGGGGGGAGCATATAAATAGTAAATACACCAGCTCCTTTATCTCAGGCACTGGCTTATGCCCAGCAGAGCGCTGCTCCTCCACAGACCCTGCTACACAGCCTGTACTGGTACCAGGGGGAGCATATAAATAGTAAATACACCAGCTCCTTTATCTCAGGCACTGGCTTATGCCCAGCAGAGCGCTGCTCCTCCACAGACCCTGCTACACAGCATTTTACTGGTACCAAGGGGGAGCATATAAATAGTAAATACACCAGCTCCTTTATCTCAGGCACTGGCTTATGTCCAGCAGAGCGCTGCTCCTCCACAGACCCTGCTACACAGCCTGTACTGGTACCAAGGGGAGCATATAAATAGTAAATACACCAGCTCCTTTATCTCAGGCACTGGCTTATGCCCAGCAGAGCACTGCTCCTCCACAGACCCTGCTACACAGCCTTGTACTGGTACCAGGGGGGAGCATATAAATAGTAAATACACCAGCTCCTTTATCTCAGGCACTGGCTTATGCCCAGCAGAGCACTGCTCCTCCCAGAC
Organism: Pseudophryne corroboree; assembly: GCF_028390025.1. NCBI lineage: Eukaryota > Metazoa > Chordata > Amphibia > Anura > Myobatrachidae > Pseudophryne > Pseudophryne corroboree. The sequence continues at coordinate 855,060 of NW_026967550.1, forward strand.
CCTGCTACATTGCCTTGTACTGGTACCAGGGGGAGCATATAAATAGTAAATACACCAGCTCCTTTATCTCAGGCACTGGCTTATGCCCAGCAGAGCACTGCTCCTCCGCAGACCCTGCTACACAGCCTGTACTGGTACCAGGGGGAGCATATAAATAGTAAATACACCAGCTCCTTTATCTCAGGCACTGGCTTATGCCCAGCAGAGCACTGCTCCTCCACAGACCCTGCTACACAGCCTGTACTGGTACCAGGGGGAGCATATAAATAGTAAATACACCAGCTCCTTTATCTCAGGCACTGGCTTATGCCCAGCAGAGCACTGCTCCTCCACAGACCCTGCTACACAGCCTGTACTGGTACCAGGGGGGAGCATATAAATAGTAAATACACCAGCTCCTTTATCTCAGGCACTGGCTTATGTCCAGCAGAGCGCTGCTCCTCCACAGACCCTGCTACACAGCCTTGTACTGGTACCAGGGGGGAGCATATAAATAGTAAATACACCAGCTCCTTTATCTCAGGCACTGGCTTATGCCCAGCAGAGCGCTGCTCCTCCACAGACCCTGCTACACAGCCTTGTACTGGTACCAGGGGGAGAGCATATAAATAGTAAATACACCAGCTCCTTTATCTCAGGCACTGGCTTATGCCCAGCAGAGCACTGCTCCTCCACAGACCCTGCTACACAGCCTGTACTGGTACCAGGGGGAGCATATAAATAGTAAATACACCAGCTCCTTTATCTCAGGCACTGGCTTATGTCCAGCAGAGCACTGCTCCTCCACAGACCCTGCTACACAGCCTGTACTGGTACCAGGGGGAGCATATAAATAGTAAATACACCAGCTCCTTTATCTCAGGCACTGGCTTATGTCCAGCAGAGCACTGCTCCTCCACAGACCCTGCTACACAGCCTTGTACTGGTACCAGGGGGAGCATATAAATAGTAAATACACCAGCTCCTTTATCTCAGGCACTGGCTTATGCCCAGCAGAGCATTGCTCCTCCACAGACCCTGATACACAGCCTGTACTGGTACCAGGGGGGAGCATATAAATAGTAAATACACCAGCTCCTTTATCTCAGGCACTGGCTTATGCCCAGCAGAGCGCTGCTCCTCCACAGACCCTGCTACACAGCCTGTACTGGTACCAAGGGGAGCATATAAATAGTAAATACACCAGCTCCTTTATCTCAGGCACTGGCTTATGCCCAGCAGAGCACTGATCCTCCACAGACCCTGCTACACAGCCTTGTACTGGTACCAGGGGGGAGCATATAAATAGTAAATACGCCAGCTCCTTTATCTCAGGCACTGGCTTATGCCCAGCAGAGCGCTGCTCCTCCACAGACCCTGCTACACAGCCTTGTACTGGTACCAGGGGGAGCATATAAATAGTACATACACCAGCTCCTTTATCTAAGGCACTGGCTTATGTCCAGCAGAGCACTGCTCCTCCACAGACCCTGCTACACAGCTTGTACTGGTACCAGGGGGAGCATATAAATAGTAATACACCAGCTCCTTTATCTCAGGCACTGGCTTATGTCCAGCAGAGCACTGCTCCTCCACAGACCCTGCTACACAGCCTGTACTGGTACCAGGGGGAGCATATAAATAGTAAATACACCAGCTCCTTTATCTCAGGCACTGGCTTATGCCCAGCAGAGCACTGCTCCTCCACAGACCCTGCTACACAGCCTGTACTGGTACCAAGGGGAGCATATAAATAGTAAATACACCAGCTCCTTTATCTCAGGCACTGGCTTATGCCCAGCAGAGCACTGCTCCTCCACAGACCCTGCTACACAGCCTTGTACTGGTACCAGGGGGGAGCATATAAATAGTAAATACACCAGCTCCTTTATCTCAGGCACTGGCTTATGCCCAGCAGAGCGCTGCTCCTCCACAGACCCTGCTACACAGCCTGTACTGGTACCAGGGGGAGCATATAAATAGTAAATACACCAGCTCCTTTATCTCAGGCACTGGCTTATGCCCAGCAGAGCGCTGCTCCTCCACAGACCCTGCTACACAGCATTTTACTGGTACCAAGGGGGAGCATATAAATAGTAAATACACCAGCTCCTTTATCTCAGGCACTGGCTTATGTCCAGCAGAGCGCTGCTCCTCCACAGACCCTGCTACACAGCCTGTACTGGTACCAAGGGGAGCATATAAATAGTAAATACACCAGCTCCTTTATCTCAGGCACTGGCTTATGCCCAGCAGAGCACTGCTCCTCCACAGACCCTGCTACACAGCCTTGTACTGGTACCAGGGGGGAGCATATAAATAGTAAATACACCAGCTCCTTTATCTCAGGCACTGGCTTATGCCCAGCAGAGCACTGCTCCTCCCAGACCCTGCTACATTGCCTTGTACTGGTACCAGGGGGAGCATATAAATAGTAAATACACCAGCTCCTTTATCTCAGGCACTGGCTTATGCCCAGCAGAGCACTGCTCCTCCACAGACCCTGCAACACAGCCTGTACTGGTACCAGGGGGAGCATATAAATAGTAGAGATGAGCGGGTTCGGTTTCTCTGAATCCGAACCCGCACGAACTTCACTTTTTTTTTCACGGGTCCGAGCGACTCGGATCTTCCCGCCTTGCTCGGTTAACCCGAGCGCGCCCGAACGTCATCATGACGCTGTCGGATTCTCGCGAGACTCGGATTCTATATAAGGATCCGCGCGTCGCCGCCATTTTCACTCGTGCATTGAGATTGATAGGGAGAGGACGTGTCTGGCGTCCTCTCCATTAGAATAGAGAGAGATAGATAGATTAGATAGAGATTGTGCAGAGTCGCAGACAGAGTTAGTTTACCACAGTCAGTGACCAGTGCATTATTTGCTAACTTTTATTTAATATAATATATCCGTTCACTTCTCTCTGCTATATCCGTTCTCTGCCTGAAAAAAAAAAACGATACACAGCACAGTCAGTCACACAGTGTGACTCAGTCTGTGTGCACTCAGCTCAGCCCAGTGTGCTGCAGTCATCAATGTATACTATAAATTAATTTAAAAGCTTATAATTAATTGTGGGGGAGACTGGGGAGCACTGCAGGTTGTTAGCAGGAGCCAGGAGTACAATTATATTAATTAACAGTGCACACTTTTGCTGCAGGAGTGGTGACCAGTGCCTGACCACCAGTATAGTATTGTTGTATACTACTTATATCTCTTTAAATATCAACCAGTCTATATTAGCAGCAGACACAGTACAGTGCGGTAGTTCACGGCTGTGGCTACCTCTGTGTCGGCACACGGCAGGCAGTCCGTCCGACCAGAATTGTATTATTATATATTATACACCTACCACCTAGCCGTGGTTTTTTTTCCATTCTTTATACCGTCATAGTGTCATCCTAATTGTTACTACGAGTATACTACTATCTCTTTATCAACCAGTGTACAGTGCGGTATTTCACGGCTGTGGCTACCTCTGTGTCGGCACACGGCAGGCAGTCCGTCCGACCAGAATTGTATTATTATATATTATACACCTACCACCTAGCCGTGGTTTTTTTTCCATTCTTTATACCGTCATAGTGTCATCCTAATTGTTACTACGAGTATACTACTATCTCTTTATCAACCAGTGTACAGTGCGGTAGTTCACGGCTGTGGCTACCTCTGTGTCGGCACACGGCAGGCAGTCCGTCCGACCAGAATTGTATTATTATATATTATACACCTACCACCTAGCCGTGGTTTTTTTTCCATTCTTTATACCGTCATAGTGTCATCCTAATTGTTACTACGAGTATACTACTATCTCTTTATCAACCAGTGTACAGTGCGGTAGTTCACGGCTGTGGCTACCTCTGTGTCGGCACACGGCAGGCAGTCCGTCCGACCAGAATTGTATTATTATATATTATACACCTACCACCTAGCCGTGGTTTTTTTTCCATTCTTTATACCGTCATAGTGTCATCCTAATTGTTACTACGAGTATACTACTATCTCTTTATCAACCAGTGTACAGTGCGGTAGTTCACGGCTGTGGCTACCTCTGTGTCGGCACACGGCAGGCAGTCCGTCCGACCAGAATTGTATTATTATATATTATACACCTACCACCTAGCCGTGGTTTTTTTTCCATTCTTTATACCGTCATAGTGTCATCCTAATTGTTACTACGAGTATACTACTATCTCTTTATCAACCAGTGTACAGTGCGGTAGTTCACGGCTGTGGCTACCTCTGTGTCGGCACACGGCAGGCAGTCCGTCCGACCAGAATTGTATTATTATATATTATACACCTACCACCTAGCCGTGGTTTTTTTTCCATTCTTTATACCGTCATAGTGTCATCCTAATTGTTACTACGAGTATACTACTATCTCTTTATCAACCAGTGTACAGTGCGGTAGTTCACGGCTGTGGCTACCTCTGTGTCGGCACACGGCAGGCAGTCCGTCCGACCAGATCAGTCCGTCCGTACACATTTTCCCGATCACCTAGCTGGTGCACAGGTGTATAGTCATTACTAATTAAGATGTGCTGCATTATTCATTCCTAACTGACAATTCTACAGTTCTCCAGGAGGCCTGGAAAAGTACTGTTGGTAGATCTTGAGGACCGGTTTGGCCAGCCCTGTTATATACAGTGCGGTTTTTTTATACCGTGGTTTTTTTATACCGTGGTTTTTTTATACCGTGGTTATACCGTGGTTTTTTTATACCGTGGTTTTTTTATACCGTGGTTATACCGTGGTTTTTTTATACCGTGGTTTTTTTATACCGTGGTTATACCGTGGTTTTTTTTATACCGTGGTTTTTTTATACCGTGGTTTTTTTTATACCGTGGTTTTTTTATACCGTGGTTATACCGTGGTTTTTTTATACCGTGGTTATACCGTGGTTTTTTTTATACCGTGGTTTTTTTATACCACCTAACCGTGGCAGTCCGTCCATAATTGTATATATAGTATACTAGTATCCAATCCATCCATCTCCATTGTTTACCTCAGGTGCCTTTTAGTTCTGCCTATAAAATATGGAGAACAAAAAAGTTGAGGTTCCAAAATTAGGGAAAGATCAAGATCCACTTCCACCTCGTGCTGAAGCTGCTGCCACTAGTCATGGCCGAGACGATGAAATGCCAGCAACGTCGTCTGCCAAGGCCGATGCCCAATGTCATAGTACAGAGCATGTCAAATCCAAAACACCAAATATCAGAAAAAAAAAGACTCCAAAACCTAAAATAAAATTGTCGGAGGAGAAGCGTAAACTTGCCAATATGCCATTTACCACACGGAGTGGCAAGGAACGGCTGAGGCCCTGGCCTATGTTCATGGCTAGTGGTTCAGCTTCACATGAGGATGGAAGCACTCAGCCTCTCGCTAGAAAAATGAAACGACTCAAGCTGGCAAAAGCACAGCAAAGAACTGTGCGTTCTTCGAAATCCCAAATCCACAAGGAGAGTCCAATTGTGTCGGTTGCGATGCCTGACCTTCCCAACACTGGATGTGAAGAGCATGCGCCTTCCACCATTTGCACGCCCCCTGCAAGTGCTGGAAGGAGCACCCGCAGTCCAGTTCCTGATAGTGAGATTGAAGATGTCAGTGTTGAAGTCCACCAGGATGCGGAGGATATGGGTGTTGCTGGCGCTGGGGAGGAAATTGACCAGGAGGATTCTGATGGTGAGGTGGTTTGTTTAAGTCAGGCACCCGGGGAGACACCTGTTGTCCGTGGGAGGAATATGGCCGTTGACATGCCAGGTGAAAATACCAAAAAAATCAGCTCTTCGGTGTGGAGGTATTTCACCAGAAATGCGGACAACAGGTGTCAAGCCGTGTGCTCCCTTTGTCAAGCTGTAATAAGTAGGGGTAAGGACGTTAACCACCTCGGAACATCCTCCCTTATACGTCACCTGCAGCGCATTCATAATAAGTCAGTGACAAGTTCAAAAACTTTGGGTGACAGCGGAAGCACTCCACTGACCAGTAAATCCCTTCCTCTTGTAACCAAGCTCACGCAAACCACCCCACCAACTCCCTCAGTGTCAATTTCCTCCTTCCCCAGGAATGCCAATAGTCCTGCAGGCCATGTCACTGGCAATTCTGACGATTCCTCTCCTGCCTGGGATTCCTCCGATGCATCCTTGCGTGTAACGCCTACTGCTGCTGGCGCTGCTGTTGTTGCTGCTGGGAGTCGATGGTCATCCCAGAGGGGAAGTCGTAAGCCCGCTTGTACTACTTCCAGTAAGCAATTGACTGTTCAACAGTCCTTTGCGAGGAAGATGAAATATCACAGCAGTCATCCTGCTGCAAAGCGGATAACTGAGGCCTTGACAACTATGTTGGTGTTAGACGTGCGTCCGGTATCCGCCGTTAGTTCACAGGGAACTAGACATTTTATTGAGGCAGTGTGCCCCCGTTACCAAATACCATCTAGGTTCCACTTCTCTAGGCAGGCGATACCGAAAATGTACACGGACCTCAGAAAAAGACTCACCAGTGTCCTAAAAAATTCAGTTGTACCCAATGTCCACTTAACCACGGACATGTGGACAAGTGGAGCAGGGCAGGGTCAGGACTATATGACTGTGACAGCCCACTGGGTAGATGTATGGACTCCCGCCGCAAGAACAGCAGCGGCGGCACCAGTAGCAGCATCTCGCAAACGCCAACTCTTTCCTAGGCAGGCTACGCTTTGTATCACCGGTTTCCAGAATACGCACACAGCTGAAAACCTCTTACGGCAACTGAGGAAGATCATCGCGGAATGGCTTACCCCAATTGGACTCTCCTGTGGATTTGTGGCATCGGACAACGCCAGCAATATTGTGCGTGCATTAAATCTGGGCAAATTCCAGCACGTCCCATGTTTTGCACATACCTTGAATTTGGTGGTGCAGAATTTTTTAAAAAACGACAGGGGCGTGCAAGAGATGCTGGCGGTGGCCCGAAAAATTGCGGGACACTTTCGGCGTACAGGCAGCACGTACAGAAGACTGGAGCACCACCAAAAACGCCTGAACCTGCCCTGCCATCATCTGAAGCAGGAGGTGGTAACGAGGTGGAATTCAACCCTCTATATGCTTCAGAGGTTGGAGGAGCAGCAAAAGGCCATTCAAGCCTATACAACTGAGCACGATATAACAGGTGGAATGCACCTGTCTCAAGCGCAGTGGAGAATGATTTCAACGTTGTGCAAGGTTCTGATGCCCTTTGAACTTGCCACACGTGAAGTCAGTTCAGACACTGCCAGCCTGAGTCAGGTCATTCCCCTCATCAGGCTTTTGCAGAAGAAGCTGGAGACATTGAAGGAGGAGCTAAGACAGAGCGATTCCGCTAGGCATGTGGGACTTGTGGATGGAGCCCTTAATTCGCTTAACAAGGATTCACGGGTGGTCAATATGTTAAAATCAGAGCACTACATTTTGGCCACCGTGCTCGATCCTAGATTTAAAACCTACCTTGGATCTCTCTTTCCGGCGCACACAAGTCTGCTGGGTTTCAAAGACCTGCTGGTGAGAAAATTGTCAAGTCAAGCGGAACGCGACCTGTCAACATCTCCTCCTTCACATTCTCCCGCAACTGGGGGTGCGAGGAAAAGGCTCAGAATTCCGAGCCCACCCGATGGCGGTGATGCAGGGCAGTCTGGAGCGACTG